>NC_056738.1:569656865-569659365 GCF_019279795.1 Protopterus annectens | reverse complement strand
GTGCACTTAAAGATGTTTTTTCTAAACATTGGCATGTCCTATCAGTGGACCCAACTATCAAGAACCTCACAGGTACTCGACCTAGGTTTGTGTACCGCAATAAGAAGAACTTGAAGAACCTGCTATGTTATCCGAGGGCACAACCAAGCCTATCTACTACATCTGGTCCCTTTATGACCACTTGTAACAAGTGTAATTTTTGTCCATATATAGCGACTGACCCTGACTTTTACTATCCTTATGGCTCTGGCATCTATCATATTAGGACGAGAGGTAACTGTATGTCGAGGGATGTGGTTTATTTAGCTTGCTGTACAGTATGTCCAGCCTACTATGTAGGCAAGACAAATCGGACATTAAGGGATAGGATTCGTGAGCATGTTTACCATACAAGGAAGGGGAGTCTACATAATGCATTATCTAAACACACAAAAGAAGAAGGTATAGAGCACCAGTTCAAGTTTAGAATTTTGGAACAGATCTCAAGAACTTATAGGAGAGGAGATATTAATAATTATACAGAGACGAGGGAAATCCATTGGATTATCAAGTTTAGGGCGGATGTCACCCCAGGCCTAAATGGAAGGGTTCCCATACGTCCTTTACTGAAATCCAGGAGGTTGTTAGTCAAGAGACGTTGAGAACCTTAAAATCTCACTTTGTTTCATGGCAAATGGGTTTTTCTGTCATTGTGCATATGTATATTTGTGCTTTGAACACTATATATACTGTTATCTCCCTTGCCTATACATCTTTTATTCCCCACAATGATGGTAATGTTTTTAGAGCATTTTGTTTTGAACTAAGCATGTGTTATTTTGTAGCATATACCCATGATGTTTTTAATAGACTCTAATTAGTCATATAGCTTTAAGTGGCTGCTTTGTTTTTGGCGCCGTTTTATCTTTTTAAAGAAGTGCTTTCTGATGATTTAATGTATCTTGGTCTGAAGAAGCTATTGCGAAAGCGCTCACCTGATTTTACAAATAAACCTGCCTTCTTTTTTATTTGGCTTGCCCTAGGATTATTCTATCTATTAGTCATTGGATTCTAGATATTTATGTGATTATATTTATGTGATTGCTTTGACATCCTCCGTTGTTTTGCTCAGCGACTCTGACATTTATTTTATTTCTCGTTGTGCTTTAGTTCGCTGAGCATTCACTCCACCGACTCATTTGATTTATTCTAATTATTTCTGATGCTAACAAACCCAGATTTGTAAAATGAGGCTCATTGTTTGCTAGTTACACTCACCTTTTCTTACAATATGATTTTGCTCCAAACAATATTAAACAAAGTATGCTAATTTATTACACAGGCCAATGTCATGATTATTCACCTTCTCTTACTTCATAAGATAAACTGGTTACTAGCCAATGAAAAGTGCACCTTACCCTTTGCCTCCTTAACTTTTTTATTATGCACCATGGAGTCCTGTCACTATTGTGTTAACAGATTTTCAGCTAAATCTATTTCCTGCTCGTGTCTCATGTCTGAAGAGCTCTCACATTTGTGAGATACCTCCCAATCTGTCTCACCAAGAAAAGGAAGGCTGTTTTCCAAGATTTCTCCAGTATGCTGAAACCAACACCTGCCAGAAATCAGAAAGGATCAAACATTTGTTAAATTTCAAACTAAACTAAGAGAGTCACTTGATTATAAAAATGATTTAAAGTAAGTGAATAAAAATAATAAAAGACCAGCACTTTATAAATATTAGGTAAGCTCCTTCATCTTATTAATAACGTATTATTTTCTGCAGTCAGTTAGTCACAACTGTTTACTGTCTTTGGTTTTAAAATGAAAGCATACTTATCTAACGTGTATTGGGAAATGCTTCAGATATGCAACTCCTACTATTCAGAATTATGTATAAAGCTTGATTTGAATCTCTCTCTCTGAATTTCACATGTAATTCATTATTATGTGAATGCAATGGCCTTGTTACAGTATTCTTTTGTTTGTTTGTATTTTATTGCATTTATTACGGATTTACCCTGTTTATTCTGTAAATTCTTTTTGCATTTATCACCCTGTTATTAGTTTCTATTTATAAAAGGACTACATCACTTTCTGTTGTACATTCTTATATCCCTCTGTACCATCTCCCTGATGATGTTACAAACTGTCTGCTTCTGGCTTACATCATGGCTAAAAATTCTTTTTGGACTAGTCCTCCCACCCAGTTTTGAAAGAAATAAACAAAAATTGTTCTAACAAGTAGCAATTCCTATGAGAACTCATACTAGAATGTTTACGTAATAGTCAAAGAAGTCCAACAAGATTTATTTGTACATTAATAATCATTTTTCTTATGTATTGCTAGTGAATATTAAAAAAAATATATTTCTTTCATTCAGTATCATACTTTGTAGTTCAGCAGTCATTTTATTTTTCTTAATTAAGATCACTACCATGCCACAACTATTTCCAGGTATTCTCACAACTTCCTAATCAGCGGCCTGATTCTGTCATGTAATCTGTAACATAGGCGAAC
>NC_056738.1:569626865-569651865 GCF_019279795.1 Protopterus annectens | reverse complement strand
AACTCTAAATGAACAAGTAAACTCCATGAGTCCTGGATACTCAGGAAAAGTCCCTGTTTTACCCCACACTGAACATCTGATTAAATATGTCTTTGTTTTGGCTTTCAAAGATGGCTGCACACTGATCAGCAGCTTAATTACAGCTTTCCCAATATGGCAAACAAAACTGATAGATAAGGGCCTCTAATTATGCTTATTTTAGTAAAACTCATTTAATGGCTAGTAAGCAGACTGTCAGGATACCAGCAAAGAAGAATCTAAGATAGCCTGTAAGAAAATCTATGAGAAAATGAAGAGAAAACAACAACTGGAAGAAAATCCTGTAGCCATTCAGCAAAAAGCAGTTCTAGCACCAGCTTTGGTAAAAGAGAGGGTTTCCAGTAATTTAGTGGAAAAAAATAAGTTGAATGCACTCAGAGATGATTAAAATAAAAAAAAAATATTGAAGGAGTATGTCAGCTCAAATAAAAAATGCTGGAAATATGGAACAAGCTTTAAACAGCTATTGCGATCAACTTAGTTAATTTACAGAACACACAGAGAAAACATGGGATTGTACACTGTACCAGACTAACTGGAAAGAACATACTGTATTCATTATATGAAAGAACAGATAAGTAAATGGACTGGTAATCCACAGTGAGGTTTGTTGATTTAAAATTCACATTGTATGCATGCACCAAACCTGGCCATGCGAAAGCAGCCAAGACCTATATAAGTAAAGATGCAATCATAACAGCAGAAAGAGCTGATCCTGACAACCCTGTGGCAGTAAGGTAAAATCTTAAAAATTGGAGACAGTATACCTTTGTGAAAAATTATTATTCATAGGCAGAAGAGAAGCAAATATATCCCAGCAATCAGGGAATGGTGAGAGATATGTATGAAATTGAAGCTGCTATCTTTGGAATAATTTTGATTTATAACAGGCTATGGAGGAAATACAAAAGTTTGTCCCACAAAAATTAAGACATTAAATAGGAGAGGAGTCTGCTTCTCATTCTTCTGATAATAAAGCTTATAGAGATACTTTGCTAGTGAAACTTTTTCCAATGTTCCAAAGGAAAATGCTTGACAGACAGAAAAAACACAAGAGTTGATGAGAAGAATCCGGAGTATATTCATCTTAAACCAGTGTCTGGTGTTGGGAGATGGCGATAAACAGGAAGTAGACCAGCAACACTGAAATTAATGAATAAATTTGAGACTATAAAGCATCAGTCACATTTGGGGAATAAAGTTTAGAAAAAATGAAGCTGAGAATTATTGGATTTTTGTTGACTTTGTTAAACTTGTAGGGAGGGGGAATTGTCAAGCATGTGCCCTACTTCATGCCATTGATGTTTGGAAGGACATTAAGTGAAAAAATAGAGAAAGAAAAGAAAAACGTAACTGTAAGTAAAATAATTTTTGTTCTTAACAGTATTTGTAGAAAGTGTTTCATGATATAAATTGCATGTTACATAGTAAAGCATTTTCATGTTTACTCTATTATCTTCATCACAAACAGCATTTCTTAAAACTAAAAAAGAAAAAAAGACATCACAATGTAAAAAGAGAAGAAAGATGTAACCAAAGCACATTTGCGTTAATGGTCTTTAATCTTGGGTTGTTTGGATGGGGAATCGGGTGTAATATAATATAATATAATATAATATAATATAATATAATATAATATAATATCATTTATGTAGACTTGATATGTCTTCTTTTATTTTAGCATAGGGGAATATCTGGATTAATGCCCTTGGCTTAATCTAATGACACAATTTTTTTATATAAGCAGCTTTTTTATACTAATGAGAGTTCACAGTGTTATGAATACTTTTCCTCTAACAAATAACTGTTCACTGTTAGTAGAGAAGTACATTCTATTGTTATGTTTCCATGGAAGCAAGCTGACTAAAGATGAAGGAAATACATGGTAAGGTCTGGACAATGTTTACTAAGAGAAATGTAAAACTAAAAGTTACAAGGACAAGTTGCTCAGTAAAAAATAAAGTTTTAAATTAATGGAAGTGAATAAAAGATAGCTTTTCTGGTAACTACATACTTGAATGCATTTTCTAGAGCAATGTATAATTTAGTTATATTTAAAGATAGCTAGTGTACTTTTCATAAGGCTAGTATTTAATTTTCTCTGAAAGCATATAAGCTGTTTTCATATCTGAGAAAGGAATAAAGATGAGAAAAGAACAAACAGCAATTCATGTAACTAGGGGCATGGGTTGTAACAGGAGCTTTAGCATGAATAACCTTTATTTTAGATTAGCTAATGCATGTGTGTGTAGCTGTCAATTTTGGAAAATAGTCCCTATCAGGAAAAAGTTAACCTTCATTATTTAAAGATGTACATAGTTTTGTGTGTGTTTAAGCATTAATAGATTATGGGGTGTTCTCATGGTGTATTTGTGTTTTTCTTTACTTTTTTTTTTGGAATGTTTTTGTTAAAACAAGAAGTCTTGTAAAATGTGATATAGATTCAAATGGAGATGTCAAGAAACAGCTGTATAAAGGATCAACCTGCCAAACATCAGTGGGTTCATGTAATACAAAAAACTTAAAATATGGATATTAAAAATCTGTCATATATAATAGATAGGAATATTAACTTCTTAGCATGATGGCTAGACTGAACATATTATTTTTACATGTGAATGGCCTCACATTTATAGACAAAAAGGTAACAGTATTAAGAAATTCAGAGTGAAAATAGTAATGCTACAGGAGACACATTTGGAAAAAAGTGAGCATGTCAGCTTAACAAAGGAAGGATTTCAAGATGGATATTCAGCAGAGTATCAGACAATGAAAAAGAGGAGTACTTATACTAATTGCTAGAGGACCTGCGATAGTGTTAAAAGAGGAAAAATAAATAGTTATGTTAGATTTGTAGTAGTAAGGGACCACTAGCAAGAGGTGGGGGTCTTTCTCTGGCATTCTCTTTATTTTCCGCATAACACTGTTATTATGGAGCTTAAGAAATTTTGGTGATAACTAATCAGCTTTCAGCAACAAATGTTACTTATAGGTTTATTTATTTTATTTTATTTTACATTTGTTGACTGGGATAGTCCAACTTGATACATGTCCATTTTCAGCGGAGGCCCAGGGAGAAAAGCTCCAAGGTCACCAAATTGCATTAAAATATAGTATATAAAGTAGTTAACATATCTAAGCAAGCAGTTAAGTTTATAATTACAATTTTTACAGAGGTTACATACCTAGGCAAATAATAGTAGTTCCGGGGTTAATGAAAATCAGAGAGTGGGTCTTCATTAAGTAATTCAAGTCAGCTAGGAATACTGTTATTAACTCATAGAGTTGGTTACAGATACAATACTTACAGTGGTTACATGCCAAAACACATTAGAGTTAAACAAGGCTAGGGCTGGAACTTGATTTGCAACAATGAGGATGTATCTGGTAGACCTAGAAGTCAAAATGTAACAAAAGAGGGTAGGTTTCTGAAGTAATTTATGAAAATAATTGGTATGGAAGACATAAATTCAGTAGTAGGAACTCAAAGAGAATTTACATATTATTATTCTCAAAGGTACATTAACTGGGATAAACTAGAAATTTAATTTCTCAGGAACATTTGCAATTAATTGAAAGCTTTGACATACAACCAATAATTATTTCATTTCATACACCTATAATAACTAGGATATAAATGCAGGCTAATAATGTACAAATGAGGTGCTGGCACTTCCTCACCTACCTGTTAACAAGAGAGGAATTTTAGGAATGAGTAGTTGAAATTATTTGAGATTTTTTAGTTAAGATAGACATTTCTTCAGAAGCTAGAGGCAATGCGGTAAATAAAAATGGAGTGTAAAATAGGGCAGAAATAAAAGAAAAAGAGATATGGTTAAGAACTAACAAGAATTATTCAGAGGGTATGGTAAAGCTTAAAGAACTGAAAAATAGGGGAATCTCACAGAACAAGAAGAGCCATTTTTGCAGAGTGCTAAAGAGAAAATGGAGTGTCTGGAGAATATGCATGTGTTCAGAATGATTGCTGTTAAGCAACTGTTTTTTTTATAATAACTCCAGAGCACAAAAAATGTTTAGTACAATGATTTAGACAACAGAAAGTAAAAAGGGCTGTTGCCAAAATAGGGGAACCTATAACAAGAAAAATAATATAGCGGTATTAGAGGTATTTGAGAAATTTTATGAATTTGCATAAAGAAAAAGAATGTGAAAATCAAAAAAAAAAAGCACAAATGTAAATATTTTTGGAAGACTTAGGTATGCCAAGGTTAGAGGTAGAGGAGGTTCAACAATTAATAGATAAGATAGGAGGGGATGATATAAAAAAGGGTGACGTATAATGAATCTGTCGGAAAGTCTCCAGGAAAAGATGGTATTCCTGTGGAAGTCTGACAGCTAGGAAGGAAGAAAGTGATTAAATATGGCAGGTTTTGTCTAAAAGTATTTTAAAAGTAGGAGAAGCATCAGCAATCCTGGTAGAAAGCTGTAGTGGTGTAATACCTAAAGACAGCAAAACCCCATCAGATTCAGCTTCATATAGGTCAATTTCAATTTTTTTTTATCCATGATTTTAAAGTGTTTATCTCTATAACAGTGTAAATTGAAAGATATGGATCAATGTGTTTTTTTGGAGGGAAGGCAAACATTTGATAACATTAATAGAGCAATGATAATCAGAGGGAAGCAGAATATAAGAAAATGCCACTGTTGTTGGTGGATCTTGATGTAGAGAAAACATTTGACAGAGTAAGCTGGGATTTAATGATTAGAGCAATGGAAGCATTTGCATTCCCTAATACAATAATAAGGTTAATAGTATATATGAGGGATCAGAGGAAACAATTTCAGTGGGAAGATTCCTCTCTGATAAGTTGTGTCTGAACAGAGGACCTAGAAAGTGGTGTCTTCATTCCTCTTTGTTATTTGCATTATATTTAGAGCATTGACAAAAAAGGGACTCAGAAATTCAGGATATAATTGGTATGATAATCAAAAAAATTTGGCGTTATTTGCAGTCGATATTATTTTGTACCTGATAAAATCAGAAAAGGACATCTCAGTATTGTAGAACACTCTTAGACAGTTTCACATCTTTTTGGGATATAAGACAAAACAAAGGCTATAGCTGTAAACCATGTATCAACACATGAATCCATTGAGCAATACTCATATTCACGGGGCCATGATGAAATTAAGTACTTTGATATGGTTTTAAAAGATTCTGTTATGGCAGCTAAGGATATGTGGGAAGAAACTAAACAAAACACAATGCAAAATCTGAGAAACTAGAAGCTCTTGTCTGTAGATATGGATAGCAAGGTACAAGCAGTGAAATTGTTTTTAGTCCTTTTAGTTTTATATACAGGCCAGGTACATTTTTATCAACCACAGGAGATGTTGTGAACAGTAATTAGTATGGAGTTGAAGGATTTTATCTGGGAGGGAACAGGGCAAGGGAGAAGTGGGATATGTTGATCCTTCCAATTGAACAAAGTGGCTTAGGATAACCTGGTTTGAAGCAATATTTTACATCTGCACATTTGACAGTCATATACATAACACAAGCAGAAAGCTTTAATTCAAAGTGGAAAGGGATAAGGATGAAGCAGGGGGAATTCGAGAAATATGGAGAGAGTGGAATTTTGGATACAGATCCTTAAGAACGATAACAACAGCCACGTACACATAGGTTTACAAAGTCCATTGAACATGTGAGAGAAACAAAACAGAATTAAAAACAGTTGCACACCTTGTTGCTGGTTGCGCCATACTAATGGCTGAAGGATTGTATATTGAAAGGAATAATAATGTGGCAAGACTGTTGCACTACATTATAATATTAAAGTAGCTGAAAAACACTGGAAACACGAGCCATAAAGCATCATAGAAAACGATGAAGTCTACATGACATGGGATCACCCATTACCAACAGTTCAAAAGATAGATGTAAGAAAACCTGATATAGTGATCCATGAAAAGAAGACAAAAGTAGCATTGATCTTTGAAATTGCTACACCTGTTGACTACAGTGTCTTGCATACAGAGGGAAACAAAGTCAGACAATATTAGGATTTGCAGGCAGAAATGAGAGTGATGTGGAATTAAGATACCCAGACAGTTACAATAGTAGTAGGAACAAAGAGTCTTATAAAAAAAGAATCTACAATCATATGTCGATATGATACCGAAACATGTAAATCCATATGAACTACAGAAGGAGTCATTACTGGGCACATTGTGGGTGCAGTAAAGAGCACTTTTGGCTGACATCAAAGATTGAAATAATACTAATTTCATGAACTTTAATCATACTTTGACTTAGGAATGGGGTCCACTCCCATCATGGTATTAGAAACACAAAATATTTTGAGAAATTAAAAAAAGAGAGAGACAATATTGTAGTCATAAAGTAGCAGCAAGTATTCTAAGAAATAAGCCAAAAGGAGAACTGAGAAAAGAAATTCTGCCAATAGGGATGACTGCAAGTAGGGGTACAGTGAATAAACAAGAGGGGACTGGAATTTACTGAAGAAAACTGGCAAAGGATCCAATGTATTGGGAGCAAATAACTAGAGAGGTAAAGTTAACAGAATGGGAAGAGGCCAAGAAGAAATCTAGATTGCAGACTGGAGACTGCCTTTTTTTATCAGGGATTAATATAAGAATATAGGCAAAGGGAAAGGGATAGAGGAATCCTAAGTGAAAAAACTCTTCTGGTCGAGTTTTTAGCTGAATCTGGAATAGAAGCTGCATTTAATAAAAGGGTTGATTAGTAGGGCATATAAAATATTGCATGATAACTATAGGAGTCAATTACAGGAGGTTAGAAAAGATTGGTAAGAGAGACTGGATAAGCAATTCAGAAGGAAACAATGACAGCACATATAATAACATAATCTTAAATATTTAGACGATTTGCCTGGAAGTGTTTCCATACTTATTTTTATACCCAAAGTAGACTCCAAAGAATTTGTCATCAGGGTAGATGGCAAATGTTGGAAGTGTGATAGGGAAAAAAGGTGAACAAATGAGTGTAACTAAAGAATTTTTTTTTTTGAGCTGGGATACATGGTCTGAATTGTCTAGATATAGTAAGGCATTGTTAAGTTTAATTCTGGTGGCTGACAAAAACATAATTACTAAAGAATGGAAATTAAATTCTAAATGTATTTATTATTTTGTTTATATATTTAATGACATTTGATTACTGGGAAAGTCTGACTGGCTAAGAGACCATTTTCAGTGGAGGCCTGGAAAGAAAAGCTCCAAAGTATTAAAAAACATTTTAAGAATACTTTTACAGTCTTTAAAAACAGTACAAAAAACAAATACAGTTTAAATAATTATACCAAATTAGACATAATATGAAAACATTGGTTAAGAATAGATATATAATATGACAATGATTTACAAACAAAAATAGACAAACACCATCACAAGCTTTATGTACGTATCCCAATTGCTTCTTCCTCACCTGGTGTTAAAAGCTTTTGTTTTTGTGCAAATTAATCTAGGCTGTGGTGTGCACACATATTTCTCAGCTCACTAACCCCCCCCATCACCACCACCTTTCTTCCACCCCCAGCGAGTATGCATCTCTCTCCCTAGTCTCTGTATCATTTTGGCACCTAACACTTCAGGAAAGTGTGCTAAAGGCCAAGACTTTGCTGCCTCCGACCTCTCCTTTCTACACCAATGGTTCACTTCATACATTTTCAACATCTGGCTTTACTCACCTAGTTTCTCCACTCTAGTCCCAAGCAGCACGACCAAAAAGCAAGTAAAAACAACTTTACAGACTAGGAACCACAAAAACGAGCACCAGCAACCAAACCCAAGGCAAACCAAATTTAATTAATAACGTAAGCAACAAAACGCTTTTGGAGAGCCCAGTGTCCCTCCTTCCTCAGACAAATTTTACAAACAGCTTGCAATCACATTTATACAATTTAAAATCAATTGGATAATCAAACAATTTTAGTTAATTAAATAAAATCAATGAAAAACATATATACATATAATTTATAATGTAACTACAACACTAATTAGATGTTGCCACACTCTGTTCCTCATCATTAACATAATATATTATATTTTTTATATGCATGTGAGCTTGTGGGCGTCTGCATACAAAAACACTCATAATTCATTCCTAAAATATAAATACATATGTGAAAACGCCCACACACACACACACACACACACACACACACACACACACACACACACACACACACACACACACACACACACACACCTAGGAAGTAAAACCTTAAAATATTTAAGAATAAATAATAAGAATTAATTGATAACAGGTTATAAATCCAGAAAACACTTGCTTTTTACAATACTATTAACTATACTTAACAGTTTAAACCAAATTTAATTAACATGAAAAACAAAGGTAAAAGCAAGCATTTTTCTTAACATTATACACACACAGCAACTAGCTATATCCCACACATAAGGGAACTACCTTTTCAAAGATAACAGTTTTAAAACACAGGAGATAGAAACGTACTCATTTAAACCAGGGTGCATATATGCACCAGTACAGATCTGCCAGGCCAGTTCGTTAATGTCTAAATGGATTTGCCACGGGCCTCCCTTATTATCTACCCTCACTTTCCCCAAGATCGTAAACTTAAAATGATGATCAGGGAATGCATTAATGTGCCTAGCAAGGGCATTGTTAAAATCATACCTTGAAATAGCATATATGTGTTCATAAATGCGCTGCTTAAACTTCCTTTCAGTTTTCCCTATATAAAAAGCAGCGCATTTCTGACACAAGGCCAGGTAGACCACACCATTTGTCTCACAACTATATTTCCCTGTTATATAATATTCAACATTCCTAACTTTTACTTTAGAATCTGTCAATACATACTTACATTGATTACACGCCCCACACTTAGTCGTTGCTAACGCACGTTGACGAGCAGGATGTGATTGAAACTCAAGCATACTTTTTAAATTACGCCCCCTTCTAAAAGTGATTTTCGGGGCTTCCCCCAGTCGGTGGGACAAAAAATTATCATCTAAAATCAAAGCCCAATTTTTATTGAACACCTTCCTAATGTGATAATGATCTACAGAAAAGGTGCACAAAAACCTAGTTACAAAAGGGGAATCTGATTTGGTGTCAGCAACCAATCCTGGTACATCTGTATGAGCCAATTCAACACTGGTGCCAACAAACGAAAGAATTGGTTTATAAAAACCAGATCTTCTCTTGTTTATAACTTCAGTGCTAATATCAGATAACATTAAAGATGGATACCCTCTGTTTAAAAACATGTGGCTTAACTGTTCACATTCAAACAGAAAGCCTTCGAAATCCGACACCATCCTAGCTGCCCTTACTAACTGACCTTTCACTACAGCCTTCTTTTGATGATTGGGATGACAGCTAGTAAAATGCAAAAATGCATTAGAGTAAGTATAAATGACACTCTTGTATCTTGAATTCATTACATCTTTACTAATCAGTATGTCCAAAAAGTTAATATTAAACTCCTGCAGGTTATAAGTGAATTCCAAAAAGAAAGTCAATTTAGAAATGGTCCTTAAAAAGGCAGGGACCTCAGAAGGTGGTGCTTTCCAGATAAAGAACATGTCGTCCTGGTATCGTGTATACCAGGCGACATTTTCCTTAAAACTCACATCAGAAAATAAAAAGGACCTTTCCCAAAAGGCTAAGACACAGTTGGCAAAACTTCCACCCCATGGCGACCCCATGGCCACCCCAGATTTTTGTAAGTAGATTTTTTTATCAAACAGCATAAAATTGTTATTTAGAACAATTTCCAATAAAGTCTCAACCAAATTAATAGTGTTATCGTCCGTTTTTTTATCATGTAAGAATTCATGGACCCACTGGATACCGAGGTCTTGTGCAATGACTGTGTACAAATCTTTGATGTCAATGGTTAAAAGCCAATAACTAACATCAAAGGGGATCCTTTTAATTTCATTAAGAAAGCTCCAAGAATCTTTACAAATCTGGGGTTCCTGGTTGATTAAGGGCCTTAAAATACTGTCAATGAACTTGGCACAAGCATAGGTAATAGAGCCACGACTATCAACAATAGGGCGAAAAGGGGGTTGTGATAAACTTTTGTGAATTTTTGGGATACCAAACAGAACTGGTAACTTGGGGGCTAAGATGTTCAAATATTGGTACTGGTCCAGGTCGATAGATCTCTCTAGGAACAGATCTTCAGTCATTCCCCTGATTTTTGCATAAGCAACATTATCCTGATTAATACTCACTACTTCATAAAAATCAGTGTTAAGGAGAGACGTCATTTTCTGAACATACAAAAAATCATCCATAAACACCAGACCACCCCCCTTATCTGGTTTCATGACTCTAACATTACAATTTTTCAACAAGCCTAGAAATTCACGCTGGTGTCTGGTGATATTAGCAGGTCGCTTATGAAAAAACTTGTCAGTTTCAAGAGCCCTTAATTCAAACTCACACATTTTTTCAAAAAGACGTAAGGTTTCATGCAAGGGGGGGTTGTAAACACTAGGAACTCTAAGAGAACTAGCTGAAACTGTACCATTACCCATCAGTAACTTTAAGTTGAGTTTTCTAACAAATAATTTAAGGTCAATAATTACCCTCACCAAATCAAAATGTGTGTCAGGGACAAAGGATAAGCC
Organism: Protopterus annectens; assembly: GCF_019279795.1. NCBI lineage: Eukaryota > Metazoa > Chordata > Ceratodontiformes > Protopteridae > Protopterus > Protopterus annectens. The sequence goes on along the minus strand of NC_056738.1, from coordinate 569,641,191 downwards.
CTTAGAAAAAAACTCAACTAAATCAGGATCAATATCAAAAGATGTATAATTATATACTTTAAAGTCACCTTTAGAGTCAATTAGTACAAGTGGGTCAGAAAAATGACCTGTCATCTCCTGCGTTGTGATCTCCGATTCCTGTAGTTGCCTTGGTTGTTCTTGCCCTGTCCATTGGCTCGGTTGGCTTTCCTGTTTCTGGGAAAACCCTGCTGGGTATTAGAAATTACATTATTGGATGCAACGGACCCATGGGAAGTCACGATGTAAGTGTTACCGACTCTGTTAGAGTTCGTATTAACAGTCTTGTTAGCATTACTAAGAAGCCTTTCACTCTGACGGAGGGGCACGGGTTCTTCCTCGTGATTATCCAACTCCAAGTTAGGCTGAGAATCCACTATGTTCAATAGTTCCCCATCAGTGTTTTTTTGAACAGTACCACCTTGTAATTTGTTAAAAAATAAAGGGGGTCAGGGATAAGCCTTATTACCCCTATATTCTCGGATATCTCTGTTAATCTTCTTTTTTTATTATTAATCAATTTAGTAATAGTTGCTTCTATGCTAGAAAAAATTCTAGAGTACTCGTATTTGTATCTAACAAATTCTGAGTCTTCCTTTATGCTGTTATCAAGTGTTAAAAGTTCTGTTTTAAGACAGTCAATTTCTTTTTGATACTGAGAAATAAGTAAATGCCCTGCTTGTCAAACAGGGCCAAAAGGTCTTTGTGGAACTGAGACCCTTCTACCAACCCAACCGGAAAGCGCCATTGCCGCAAACCTTTAGGGACAAGCTTTTTAACTAGACATTCCTGAAAATAGGAAATCTCAAGTTGCAATTTTCTGCATTTGAATAACTTAGAGTCAAAGTCTGCAATTAAGTTAGATAAGTCACTTACATTCTCGTGGGTTTCTTCAATAACGCCATTTTCGGTCTCATCACTAAAGAAATTGATGTGATTTAAGAAACCGTCAATAGAAGGGCAACCCACTGTATTACGTAAAGGTTCAGGACTCCTTTGTGTGTTATGCTCCTCGATAAGATTTCTAATAGCCTGACCAGGCTGAATGTCCGACTGTGCTGCACTACGCAACGAAACCCTGTTGTCGGCTGCCGTGGAACCGGAAGCAGCTGCCGGCATCAGCTTTGGTACTTCAGATTGACTGGCTAAAGGAACAGACTGCGAACCCGATCTTACAACGGCTTGTGCACAGCTAGTTTGCATACCATCAATGCTTTGGGTTAAAATATCAACACGATCCATAACCAGCTTAAGCAAAACCGTTAAATTGCCTTCAGCATTCGCCTCCTCAGCAATATTCACACCGGTCAATGGATTGCTATCACTGTTATCAATTTGAGAGAAAAGTGAGCCGTGAGATGAGATGCCTGGAACGCTCATATTAACTAACAAACTTCACGACCAAAAAGCAAGTAAAAACAACTTTACAGACTAGGAACCACAAAAACGAGCACCAGCAACCAAACCCAAGGCAAACCAAATTTAATTAATAACGTAAGCAACAAAACGCTTTCGGAGAGCCCAGTGTCCCTCCTTCCTCAGACAAATTTTACAAACAGCTTGCAATCACATTTATACAATTTAAAATCAATTGGATAATCAAACAATTTTAGTTAATTAAATAAAATCAATGAAAAACATATATATATAATTTATAATGTAACTACAACACTAATTAGATGTTGCCACACTCTGTTCCTCATCATTAACATAATATATTATATTTTATATATGCATGTGAGCTTGTGGGCGTCTGCATACAAAAACACTTTAATTCATTCCTAAAATATAAATACATATGTGAAAACGCCCACACACGCGCACACACACACACACACACACACACACACACACACACACACACACACACACACACACACACACCTAGGAAGTAAAACCTTAAAATATTTAAGAATAAATAATAAGAATTAATTGATAACAGGTTATAAATCCAGAAAACACTTGCTTTTTACAATACTATTAACTATACTTAACAGTTTAAACCAAATTTAATTAACATGAAAAACAAAGGTAAAAGTAAGCATTTTTCTTAACATTATACACACACAGCAACTAGCTATATCCCACACATAAGGGAACTACCTTTTCAAAGATAACAGTTTTAAAACACAGGAGATAGAAACATACTCATTTAAACCAGGGTGCATATATGCACTAGTACGGATCTGCCAGGCCAGTTCGTTAATGTCTAAATGGATTTGCCACGGGCCTCCCTTATTATCTACCCTCACTTTCCCCAAGATCGTAAACTTAAAATGATGATCAGGGAATGCATTAATGTGCCTAGCAAGGGCATTGTTAAAATCATACCTTGAAATAGCATATATGTGTTCATAAATGTGCTGCTTAAACTTCCTTTCAGTTTTCTCTATATAAAAAGCAGCGCATTTCTGACACAAGGCCAGGTAGAGCACACCATTTGTCTCACAACTATATTTCCCTGTTATATAATATTCAACATTCCTAACTTTTACTTTAGAATCTGTCAATACATACTTACATTGATTACACGCCCCACACTTAGTCGTTGCTAATGCACGTTGATGAGCAGGACATGATTGAAACTCAAGCATTCTTTTTAAACTACGCCCCCTTCTAAAAGTGATTTTCGGGGCTTCCCCCAATTGGTGGGAGAAAAAATTATCATCTAAAATCAAAGCCCAATTTTTATTGAACACCTTCCTAATGTGATAATGATCTACAGAAAAGGTGCACAAAAACCTAGTTACAAAAGGAGTATCTGATTTGGTGTCAGCAACCAATCCTGGTACATCTGTATGAGCCAATTCAACACTGGTGCCAACAAACGAAAGAATTGGTTTATAAAAACCAGATCTTCTCTTGTTTATAACTTCAGTGCTAATATCAGATAACATTAAAGACGGATACCCTCTGTTTAAAAACATGTGGCTTAACTGTTCACATTCAAACAGAAAGTCTTCGAAATCCGACAGCATCCTAGCTGCCCTTACTAACTGACCTTTCACTACAGCCTCCTTTTGATGATTGGAATGACAGCTAGTAAAATGCAAAAATGCGTTAGAGTAAGTATAAATGACACTCTTGTATCTTGAATTCATCACATCTTTACTAATCAGTATGTCCAAAAAGTTAATATTAAACTCCTGCAGGTTATAAGTGAATTCCAAAAAGGAAGTCAATTTAGAAATGGTCCTTAAAAAGGCAGGGACCTCAGAAGGGTAGATGGCAAATGTTGGAAGTGTGATAGGGAAAAAAGGTGAACAAATGAGTGTAACTAAAGATTTTTTTTTTTGAGCTGGGATACATGGTCTTAATTGCCTAGATATAGTAAGGCATTGTTAAGTTTAATTCTGGTGGCTGACAAAAACATAATTACTAAAGAATGGAAATTAAATTCTAAATGTATTTATTATTTTGTTTATATATTTAATGGCATTTGATTACAGGGAAAGTCTGACTGGCTAAGAGACCATTTTCAGTGGAGGCCTGGAAAGAAAAGCTCCAAAGTATTAAAAAACATTTTAAGAATACTTTTACAGTCTTTAAAAACAGTACAAAAAACAAATGCAGTTTAAATAATTATACCAAATTAGTCATAATATGAAAACATTGGTTAAGAATAGATATATAATATGACAATGATTTACAAACAAAAATAGAAAAACACTATCACAAGCTTTATGTACGTATCCCAATTGCTTCTTCCTCACCTGGTGTTAAAAGCTTTTGTTTTTGTGCAAATTAATCTAGGCTGTGGTGTGCACACATATTTCTCAGCTCACTAACCCCCCCCATCACCACCACCTTTCTTCCACCCACAGCGAGTATGCATCTCTCTCCCTAGTCTCTGTATCATTTTGGCACCTAACACTTCAGGAAAGTGTGCTAAAGGCCAAGACTTTGCTGCCTCCGACCTCTCCTTTCTACACCAATGGTTCACTTCATACATTTTCAACATCTGGCTTTACTCACCTAGTTTCTCCACTCTAGTCCCAAGCAGGTAACAAACTCCCATTTCAGCTTTTGGAGTTTTGTTCACTGGACAATATATGGTTTCCATTCTTCCAAAACTATCTCATGCAGCACTGTCAGCTGTTAACATATACTATTTCCTGCAAATTTAACAATAACTGTGGAGATATTTTTTTTCTCAGTTTTGTCTCTGAGATTCATGGCTGCTTGCAGGCCAGTGCATCCCGCTCTGTTTGCCCTCCACTTCACTCTGGGTTCACTCCACCCACCCCCTATCCTAGCCCCATTACCACCCACCCCCTCTTTCCCTAGATTTATACCTAAAAAAAATACCCCTTCTACCTCCAGCCAGTACAATACCTGCCTCAATCCCCCCCTTCTCCTCACCTCTACACCATACCTTTTCAACCATCCACTATGTCCCACCTTATCTCCTTGCTAGCCAATGCTCTCCTACTCCACCTACTATACCTCTTGCTTAGCTCCACCTCCCTCCATTCATGCACCATCATTCACCTTCAATCACCTACTCTCCCTCTATTCTCCCCCAACAGCCACATCCATACATATGGAACCATTATCTCACAGCTCTATAACACTGCTACCTTTCTCCTCCTACCTTTCAAACATTTACCCACACATAGGACTTACCCTCCAACTCACAGATATGTAAAACTTACCAATAAATTCAGACAACTCACTTTGTACAAAAATACAAACTAAATTCCAGGCTGATATCCACCCCAACCCTGGCCATCTCACCCACACCTCTCATTATCCAACCATTTCCCCACCCAGCCCTCCACTAATCTCTCCACAACATACTACTAACCGCCACCCCCTTCCCCCACTTCCAAAGACCAACAACACAGACCTAGTCTTTATAAAGTTTAATCTCCATAGTATCATAAATAAAATTACTGAATTACATGCAACCCTTAACTCCTACTTACCTGAAATTGCAGCAATAATCGAAACCTGGCTAAAGCCCCACATCAAAGACAAGTACATTAGTACAAATGGATACAACATAATTAGATTAGACAGACCAAACAAAAGGGGTTGTTATGTCGCTATTATGTATAAAGACACTCTCAAACTGGAACTAATAAACTGTGCCCCTCCTGACCTACCCAACTCCAAAATCCTAACAGCATGCCCGGTAATAAACCCTAACAAATCTATTATTATCATAACCACCTACTCCCCCCCCCCCCCAGCAACAACCTAGCCATAACTGAGAATCCTCTCACCTGGGCATCAACTAATTTTAGCCAGGAAACCATTATCCTGGGTGATTTTAACCAGGATCGGCATTCCTGCAACACCAATAGCCCCTCCAATTTACTAAATCTCTTCAATCTCACCCAAACCATATCCTGTCCAACCTGGCTAGATAAACACTCTAAAAAGCAGTCCACAGTAGATTGGATACTAACTAACAAACCCAATCTAGGTTATTTAGCAGGATGCCTTCCAGACTCCCTCAGTGACCACTCACCTACCTTCCTTTACAGAAAACAAGCTCAGACACAAACCAACACAATATGCAAATTTATTAGGAACAAAAAAAAATGCTTCCCCCTCCACTTTTAACCATCTTTTCAGCAAAGTAACTGGCCACCTCTTAGAAACCTCCCACTTCATTACGCAGTCCTTTACTTCAACACTACCTTTCTTAAAACACTCAACAATCTAACACCTAAAAGAAAAATAACAGCAAAAACTAGGCACATACCTTGGTTATATAAAGATACCCTAGCACTGCTGAAGCAAAGAGACAGGGCATGGTTCACTTACCACACTACCAAAAATAACATAGACCACACAACATATCAGCAGCTACGTAACCAGACTAAGAGTCAGATAAAAATAGAAAAGCAAAACTATTTACTTTCAGATCAGCAAACCCACCAATTTAACCCCAGAAAAGTTTGGCAAAACATTAACAATCTTCTCAACCCAGGCTATACCCCTAACCCTCACCCACCAACTCCAAGGTTTCAGACCCAATAGCTACATAATTTAATACCCACTTCATTAACTCAAGTCACATCTCTTCCTGGTAATCTGACTAATCAACCTCTCACTGTACCCCTTCCCTCTTCTGACTCCCTCATCCCCTTCTCTTTCACCCCAATCCAAACAAACTACATAACATCTCTCCTGTCCAAACTCAAGCCCTGTTGTCTAGCAGCTGTTAAATTACCTAATGAATTCCTTAAAATTGCTGCCTCCTCAATCACCTATCCCATATCAGTCCTAATCAACCATTTTATCTCTGAACAATATGTATCCCATCTATAGAAAATGTCCCAAATCATTCCCTTACACAAAGGTGGCCCCTCTAATGATCTTACTACCGTCCCATAGCCATACTCTCCCCTCTAGCCAAAATCTTAGAAAAATGCATTCACTCTCAACTCCTTGCTCACTTCCTTAATCACAAACTCCTCTTCCCCACACAACACGGCTTTAGGCCAAAACATAGTACCCATACTGCCCTGCTATCTTTCACAAACACCATTCAAGATTTTATAAACAGAGGCCAAATGGTCTCCTCCATATTCCTTGACATGTCAAAAGCCTTTGACACTGTCTCCCACCAAATACTACTAAATACGCTATCATCCCATGGCCTCAACACAGCAGCCCTGTCCTGGTTCCATAGTTACCTCTCTAACCGTCAGTAAGCCACCAAATGGATGAACACCCTTTCCCCCTTTTACCCATCACTACTGGTGTACCCCAAGGATACATACTTGGCCCCCTTCTCTTAAGTTTTACTAACAACCTCAGGTCTTCAACCCCAACTAGCCTCCATAGTCCAATACGCCAATGACTCTACATTAATCTGCACAGCCCCCACCCCCAGGACCTACAAACAAAAATGCAAATATTTTTCCAGGACATAGAAAACCACCTCACTAGCCATCAACTCATACTTAACCCCAGCAAAACCAAGTTAATTGTCTTCAATTACAGTAAACCCAAAGCATGTCTAACTCCACTTTCTATCCTTTCTACAAATGGAACCAAATTAGAGCCCACCAGCCAAGCCAAACTTCTAGGTCTCACAATAGATGATAACCTAAGGTTTGACACCCACATCTCCCTCACCATCAATAAAGTCCACTCCAAACTTAGCAGCCTTTACAGAATTAAACCTTACCTTACAGACAACACCAGGATAGCCACTGCCCGCACACATCTACTCTCTACCCTCCTCTACAGCTGCCTAGTATTTACATACATTCATAAATCTGACCTAAATAATCTGGAATCATGCTACAACAAAATCGCCAAGTTTGCCACAGGCCACCCTTACAGAACCCACCACTGCTCTGTGCTCTCCCAACTTAAATGGTTAGAACTACCAAACCTTCTAACATTTAACCTACTGTTTATAGCCCACAATATAATTCACAACCTAACAACTGCCCAGCACTCACCAATCTAGTTCAACCTAACAGCAATCCTAGAGCTCTAAGATCCTCAAATATACTATTGTTAAAGATTACCCAAGCCCACAACACACAGGGCACCACCCTTTTTCCCCATAAAATTGGCAAACTGTGGAACACTCTTCCTCAACCTATGGCTAAAAACCCCAGCATTCATGAGTTTAAAAACCTCCTTAAGGAACATCTAGCAAAGCACTGGCTCTTCTCCTGCCATACTCCTAGTTAAGCTACCTACTATTCCCTTAAATTACCCTAAACTAGTTCATTCTCACAGCTACAACTATTAAGTGCTGAAGGCTAACTTGATTTTACTCTCAGTTTCACTTACCAATTTATACACATATACTGCTTTGTCTTTAACTGTTATGTCGACTGCATTTCTCTGTCGTGCAATTACTGTATCACACTGTTCTTAATAACTCATGCGGCCAGTTTTTATCTCTAACTGTGCCATTTTTTGTTAAATTTGTTAATTTATTTGTTAGTTATTTGCTAATTATTGTTATATAACTAATTTCTTTACTGACTTGCTTTGTACATTGTTGATTAATGTGTGTTCAATTTGATTGTTTAATGCTGTCTATTTGTATGTATGGAGCTTTTCTCCCTAGGCCTCCACTGAAAATGGGCCTCATACCCAGTTGGACCTTACCAGGTAAACAAGCAAAATAAAATGTTGTTGTTGTTGTTGTGTCTTTCGGCTTATCCCGGTTAGGGGTTGCCACAGTGGAACTCCAGTCCGCCAATGTTTGGTAGTGGATTTTTACATGCCGAGTTACCAGCCCTGATGCACAACCTTCAATGAAGGCATGCCTATTCATGCATGCCTCCACACAGAAGACTCTCTAGCTGAGAATCGAATGCGACAACGTCTTGCTGTGAGGTGACAACGCTACCGCAGCACCACTACTGCGGGAAACAAAAAAATAAAAAATAAATGTAGTAGTTAAAGAAATTTAAACTAGTTTATAGAGAAATTAAAGGGTAGTTAGTATAATACAAACAGGAATTTTAAGACAATGTGAGAGAAAAGCAGACATGGTGTACTGAGAAAGAAAACGAGGGGAGACAAAATGATGGAAGTAAGGAAATGAGTAAAGAATGGAGTGTAAGGAGATGTAAGGTATGAACAGGTATATATCCACATTCAGGGATACAGTTTATCCTGGTATTGAGCAAGAACAGAGTGGCAAGTGTAGTTTTAATTGCTTCTATGAGAAAATTTCTGGCTCTATAAAGCATCCCTAATTTTTGAAGAGTTATTCTCACACAATTTTGTGCATGCAGGTCAAATTTAACATTATTATCTACTATGCTCTCTAATAATTTACTGTGAGAAGCGACTTTAATGGTTGTATTATCAACAGACAGGACTTTATTTTTTTCCATGGGAGAGGGATTTAGGGGGAAAAAGTAGTAGTTTGATTTTTTTTTTAGGGATGAGCATGAGTTGTGAGTTATAAAGCCATGTTTCAGTTGCTGCTAAAGCTTCCTGAGTAATTTTTTTTTTGTGGTGTGCCATGTTGGTAGATGTGCAAATGAATGTGGAGTTATCTGCACATTGTATTAGACTGTTGTGTGGATGTGTGGAAGGAGTTGGTGAGAATGTTAAAGAGGAGGACATGAGGGATAAAGCCTTGTGGTACATCAATGGTGACTGGGAGAAATATAGAGAGGGTAAGGGTGGACTGCCATTTTACTGACTGCTATCTATTGGCTAGGTAGCTTTTGAACTATAGAAAGGTGGCTGAGAGAGACCTAATGACGACATTTGAAGTAGAATCTTGCTGTGACAAACTGCATCAAAAGCTTTAGACAAGCCTAGAAATAAGGAGAAGACTAGTTTTCTGTTGGCTCTAGCTTTACTAACAGTATCTATATAGATTAGAAGTGCAGTGTTAGTACTATAGGAAGTATGGAAGCCATGTTTGATAGGGGTAGGAGTGCCTAGTTTAGCAATTCTTTTTGAATACATTTTTCAAGTATTTTGGAGAGGGGGTTAAGATTGTTATAGTTCTAAAGTTAGTAATGTCAGTTGAATTTCCATCTTTGTGCAGAGGGATAATGTTTGACTTTTTTCCAGAAAGAGGGAATTTGAAATTCCTGGAGTGACCTATTTATAAGGAATGAGAAAAGGTAGGTAATGCTATCGGCCTTGCTATTTTAACGTAATCACTTGGAAGGTCATCAGCTGAAGCAGAGCATGGTCTGAATTTGTTTAGGAGAAGTTTTATATAGGATGTAAGAAAAGGTTTGAAGGTGACATTGGATATGGGTATACATGGCTGCTGGGCAGGGTTAGGATTAGATGTTGGGGAATTCTTGGCTATAGATGATTTACTATCTATGAAATAAGGCTTGAATTATATTGCGGTTTTGAGTGATGAGTTATTGGGAAAGGGGTGAGGGTTGAATTTATGGCTGGAATGCAAGATTTCTTTAATGACTGTCCAGAGTTTTTTAGTGTTGTATTTACTATAATTTTGGAAGTTATTATAGTATATTTTTTATCTTCATTAATTTGCTTTTTAGTACAATTGAGAAGCATTCTGAAGTGATCAAGATATTGTGAATTTTTATATTTTTGCCATTCTTTCTATACTTTTCTCTATCCTGCATTAGCATTCTACTCTTTTTGGATTATCAAATTGCATTATTTGATTTTAGTTTCTTCCTTCTAGGAGGTGCAAGGCTATTTAGGATAGTCAAGAAACTTGTATTGAATTAATTTACACTATCATCTAGGGTGAGGGTTTTTAGGAAGTTCCAGTTAATAGATGATACATACATAAATACATACATACATACACACATAAACATACATACCAATATTTCAAGCACGGGCATTAATGCCTTTCTAGCCTGCCAATATACCAAAACACTTGTTCCCATAATAAGTGTTCAGCCTGTTCTTAAAAATATCTAAACTAGTACTTGCTTTAATGTAATTTGGTAGTCTGTTCCATGCATCAGCTGCTCCCTCAGAGAATCAATTAGTACACTTCATTCCAGTAGAATCTTCTACATCAGTTGCCTGATGATTCTGTACTACTTTTTGATAATCCAGACATTCCCAGCAGTAGTTGTCTCTAAATACCCTATATACCAGGAAAAGATCTCCTCTCAGATATGTATAAGGGACATTGTACAAGTTCAGATATTTTATATTTCATAATAACTTAAATTTTCACATCCATGGCTGCCTTTGGTATATTTCATCTGTACTCTTTCCAGCTTACTCGTGCTTATTTTCTTACAAGGTTTCGATATTGTTATTCTATACTCAAGTTTGTGTCTAATGTAACTAACAAACAATGACTTCATCATTTCTGATTTTCTAGACTTTATAAATCACTTTATACAACCTTTAGTTCTATAACTATCATTAACCAGTTGGTTGCTATGATTACAAAAACTCAAAGCTGAATCTACCCGTACACTCAGGTCATTAAATGAATCTATTGTATCAATCACTGGGTGCTGTATTAAATATTCAGCTTTCAGTTTATGTCTCCCAAATTTCATATGCTTAGTTTTTGATGCATTTATCAGTATATTATTCTCCTGTGCCCAAATGGTCAATTTAGTCAAGTTATTTTGCAGACATGCCTTATCTGTAACACATGTAATCAGTTATCCCAAATTTCAGGTCATCTGCATATAGACATAGAACACCTCAGATGAAAAAGGTTCATAGGTTCATAAGTGTTTACTAGGCTAATGACCACAAGGGCCTTTTTTAGCCTAAACATGCATCCCAAACCTCTGGCAAATTCTGATATCCTTAATAAGGGTAAGAATGGGCCTGGGAAATGAACCACTTACAGGTCACCTGTTTGCATCAGAGACATAGGTGCCAAACCAGGGATGAATTTTTGGTTTCCCATCCAGTTGACTAAGTTGCACTTGAATTGGTTTAGGGAGGAACTCTGCTTCACATGGATGGGGAGCCTGTTTCATAGATGGGGTAGTCTCTGGGATACATACCTATCTCTCCAGCAGGTTCTGTTTATATCACAGGCAAGGTTTACGTCTTTAGAATGGGTATTTCTGGTACTGTTTGTTTTGTGGATATGTAGGAGGTCCATCAGATTGGGTTCTGACAATGCCTATGCCAGACATAGATCTCCCCTCAAAAGCCTGTAGGAGACAGAATACAGGGATAGGGCCTTGAGGCAGTCTGCATAGGACATATTACTTACACCCTGTATTCTTTTAGTGAGGAACCTTTCTGGACATTCCAGTTGTTGGATATGCCTGCTTATCAGTTCTGAAAGATAAAGTCTATACAAGTAAGGGCCTAGGACAGAGCCCTGTGGGACACCCTGCCTGTAACAAAGGATTTCATATGTCCAGTTGCTGTATGATATTTGCTGTATCCTATCTGTTAGCCATGCAGTTATCCATCTTATCAAGAGTACATCAATACCTAGCTGTTCTAATTTATTGGTCAGTGTTTTGTGTATGACCCTGTCAAATGCTGAAGTTATATCTATATAAATTACATCACAGCACAATTTTTCATGCATAGCTGTTATTACTTTGTTGTAGAACATCATGTTACAGGTGATAATAGATTTATTTTCAACATATGCTTTCTAATATATAGTTTCAAGTCCCAACCTTTCCAGTTCTGATAATAACTTATCCAGTATTACCATCTGCATTATTTTTCCACAACATAAAAGTAGACTTAAGGGTTATATGACTCTGGGTTTGTACCTACTCCCCTTTAAAACAGGTTTAATAAGTGCAAGTCTCCAGTCTTAAGGCATCTCCCCATATTTATGTTATCTAGTAAATAATAGATATAATGGTACTGTAAATTATTTCTGAAGTGTTCTCAAGTCATTATTACTAATTCCATCTCCTCCCTTTGCTTTCTTTGGATCCAGTTTGTGCAGTTCTTTTCAATATAATCTACTTTGATTCCAGTATCTGAGTTTACCTGGATGTCACTAGGATGACTTATCACCTGCTTTGTGGAGCCAAACTGTTTTGTATAAGATTTTGCAAACAATTCTATAATCTAGTGTGTCTGAGAATAAATGTTAGAATCTTCACAAAGTTTATCAGTTTGTATGTCTTTACTCCTCCCACATCTTATGTATCTATAAAAAGGTTTCTTACTATATTCAATATCTTTATATAAATGTTCTTAAAATTTTTCTTGATCTTGTCTCACACTATGCTTAATTTGTTTATCCAGCTTGTTCATTTCAGTTTTCAAACTTGTAGTTCAACCTTGCTTCCATTTCTTTTATTTTTTGTATCTTGCCTTAATCAGGTATCTTGTTCTTATGGAAATATATTCCCTTGATGTTGTATGTCTAGATCCTGATGTTAAACATTTTTTTTAATTTTTTGCACTCAATTGCTGTTTCAAAACTTTTTGCATTCCATCTGTAGTTTTCCAGTTAGTTTTGCATAGTGACTGTTTTGCTTCCATATAATCTGCAATTAATCTTCTGTGCATTGGTTTATATTTCAGTTTGGCAGAATTATCCAGCAACAAATGAACCATTATAACCCCATGATCACTGCACATCAGTGGTGGTAAAACTTGACTTGAAGTAATAGTAATTTCTTTAGGAACACAAACAGTGCCTAGAATGATCCATTCCCTGGTATTTTTTTTTTGTTTGCATTCTAAAAGCAATTGTTCCTGAATACGTGTTGTGAATAATTTCCTTACTAACATTTTTAAATCAATATTATTTCAGTCTGTTTCTAGTAAATTTAAGTTCCCAGCTAATATTATTCTTCCATCATGTGTTTCATGGAAGAAATTTATAAATTCCAGCAGGTCATCAGCACTTGACTTTGGTGGTCTATATACTCCAACAATTGTTATATATTCCAGGGTTGTGTTTATTATCACAGTTACATAGTCTGTAGTATTGGTGTTGTCATTGAACATATAATAATCACAGGTCTCATAACTATCTTTAATCCCAAAACCTCCACCTGATTTTTTTGTTAGAATGCCTGTTACAGTAAATACATTTATACCCTGAAAGAACTGGCTTTCAGTCATTGTTCTTTAACTATGTTTCACAAATAATAACAACATCAATCTTGTGGAAATGTAGCACATTTTCCAATCAAAAACACATTATTATTAATGCTCCTAGCATTAACAACCATTGGAGAGATATCAAATATTGCTATCTGTGAACTGTTAAATTTTCGACCTGGCAAACATCTTGCCTACTGATTGTCAAATATTGCAAGATATCTGCTGCAAAAATTATCTTCCCTGATCTTGACAAATGCATGCCATCCTGTCTGAACACATGCTCAAAACTAGGCCTGGATACTCTACATTTCCATTTTTTAAATGGGGCCTTGTTTCTATATAGGTATCTACCCAAAAAATCTTTTCATTCATTGTGACCTGACTATCCTTTCTATATGTGATTTGTGAAAAATATGTCCTAACACCAGTACAAGCTATACTATCTAAAAGGTCTGTAGGTTCCCTACTAACAGTCAAATAGTCCTTGGGGATAAGATCATTTGTACCAACATGAATAAAAACAGATCCGTACTTCTTTACATTAAGGCATTCCAAGACTTGTGTCACATCTTCTGGTTTTGGTCCTGGCAAGCATAACACTATTCGATGTTCATTATCTTTTTTGCAAATGTAAGTATCAGTTCCTATAATAACTGAATCTCTAATTAGGTTAGTAATGAGTATTTCTGGGTCACACTTGGAAAGGTTGTGTGCTGTTTTATAAACATGTTGTTTAAGTGGATGCAAGAGATGTCAGGTTGAGTACATTAGGAGATGATCACTGACACAGTTAGACATTGTCCTGTATTTGCTAGGGTCTGATACCAGGATCCATTCTAATAGAGAATTT
>NC_056738.1:569534365-569621865 GCF_019279795.1 Protopterus annectens | reverse complement strand
CATTCATTTTTTGAATAATAAGAAGCATAAATCAACAGTATAAAAATATGACAGAAGACCAGAACATTCTGCAAAATTAAGGACAGACGAAAAGCCACTGCAGTACTTGTGTTTGCTTTGGATGGGGTGATACTCTGCACACCTACACTGCATAACTGCTCTTTGCCTTGCTTGGACACATTCAGAGTCACTACTTGGGGGAGTGGGGTACAACAAGTATGTCACAATTTGAAGTGTCTCTGGCTGATGGTGATGGCCCCTGACACATTTGTCATACCTCTCAGCTTCAGAGCAAGAAATCTGGAAAAAGCCATAAATAGAAGTGGGACAAAGGCCCAAAAATAAGGACAAATTTTAAATATTGCTCTTATAAACTTAGAAAGATAATAGAATAGTAGGTCTTGCATTGGTATGAATTTTCTAAAGGGTATGAAATCTGAAACTCAAATGTATGTCATTATTTTCTAACTTCAGTATTTAATGATTTGCCACTAATTTGACAGAAAACCACAATTTTATGAAAAGGATACCAAAATGTGATGCAAAAGTATAAAATAGCCACACAATATGGCTGGGAACCTGTCAAAGAAGGGAAACTTTTTTAATATTAGTACTGCTAAGCTGAGCAGCTGACAAAATAAGAGAATCTACATGCATTTCTGAAATAAAAGTAATCTGTAACTATGATCATTACAATTATTTATTAATTGTAAACCTTCCACGTTTTTTTCCAAAATTGCCATTTTGCATAGGGATTATTAGGGGGAGAGCAACATTTTGAGCCAAAATCGGGGACAGTTAAGAGGTTTGGATATACTTAATTCTATAAAGTGATTTATTTGTGCATACCTTTTAACCTCTTAATGCAGGAAATCTGGACAAGGCCAAATATATTGGGGGAACATACAAACAGTACTAAAAATCATTCTTGTTTAAACTTACGACAGTTGACAGAATAACAGTTCTTGCTTTAGCATCATTTTTCTGAAGGGTATGAAGTCTGAAACTTAATGTCTGCCATTATTTATGACTTCATTCCTAAGTGATTTGCTAGAAAACCACAAATTTTATGAGGAACAAACCAAAAATAAGAAGCAAAAATCTATAAATTCTGTGAAAATCTGGACAATTGAGAGGTATAGTTCAGCTGGGGCTGTCATTGAGTCCCCCCCCTTCTTCCCTCACAAAATCATGGTCAAATGGAGCCTCCCCCCTGCAGCCATTCCAATGTCCCATTACTGGCTATTTCACCCCATTTACCATAAATACTGTAATGTGCATACTGCTTTACTTCTACGATGATTTGGATTTCATTTAAAACTTTTATTTTACATTTTACAGCACAAACACTAGTAGACAGCTACTAAACAAAGCAATGCAGTCTCACAATGAAAACAGACTTGGCATTAAAGTTTCTCTGCCCTTGAAACTCACATTCATTGAAACAGTACTGAAACCCACATTCAAAGAAAATACATCTGGCCACTGGCAGATAAAAATTAACTTTGGGCTGTCTTCAAATTGTAGGCCCCTTGCACATGAAATATACATGTGTTCTTTGATACACCTTCCTGACTGTATTAAATTATACTCCTTCTATAATACATTACAGTTAGGCAGCATTTTAAATTTATTGTTTTGAACATTTTTCCAGTAAACATTGAAATAAATCGCATGCACCAGTAATGACAAAACTGCCCAATGCAGAACATTTCCATCATAAAAATCTACTCAAACTTCTACAATCAACCAGTATCAGTAAATATGCACAATTGATACAGAAGTAAAAGTCATTTAAATAATTCCACATTAAAGAGATCTGTAACTAATGAAAAGGTTGCTGCTAGCAAACAACTATATTTCATTGTTTCATCTACAAATAAAGTGCCAGTTGTCCTTGAGGAATAAAATGCCTGTTACATTAAAAAATGATAAGCTAGTAATATTGCAATAGGGAATGGATGGCAAACTGATAACAGGTTCTTAGTTACTAGGTATCTCCATCAAAGAGGACATTATCAGGACTCCAGCATCCACCCCATTTAAAAGTACAACACAGTACAGTATCAGTAATGCATCTGCATACCGTGGAAGTAAAACCCACAGTCTTCTGCATCAAAATCAAGAAGTCAACCTGTTATGCTATTAACAGTGCAAGCAGACTTAGCTTAAGCAGCACTAAACTTCTCTTTCCCTGAAGCTCTCAGCTCCTTGTAAAATCCACTCGACAGTCAACTGTATCTCTCAATTTTGCAGCACAAGAACTGGAAAAAGCCAAAATTTATTGGGGGGAATCAAAAGCCCAAAAACCAGGGAGACATTTTAAACATTGCTTGTATAATCTTGGAAAGTTACTAGAATAAAATGTTGTGTTATCAACATGCATTTCACTGCCAAGTCTTGAACCCAGGACCCTATGCACTACAGTCAGAGCAACATACCACTATGCCAAA
This sequence comes from Protopterus annectens, assembly GCF_019279795.1. NCBI lineage: Eukaryota > Metazoa > Chordata > Ceratodontiformes > Protopteridae > Protopterus > Protopterus annectens. Next base: position 569,619,412 of record NC_056738.1, on the reverse strand, counting down.
TCAACTGTTTCTTGAAAGGTAGAAAGACTGAAACATAAATGGGTATCATTTAGTGAATTCAGTTCTCACCATAGCTCTCAACCTCTTTGCACAAAACACCTGGACAAAGCCAATAATCGGGTAATACAGCACCCAAACAAATTCAGTGAATTCAGTTCTCACCATAGCTCTCAACCTCTTATTATTATTATTTATTTATTTATTTATTTCCAGTTTGATAACCAGGGAAGTCCACTGGGCCCGAAAGCCCGTTTTCAGTGGAGGCCCGGGGAGAAAAGCTCCATGATAATACATTACACACAAAAACACAGCAGAACAGATCTAAACTAATACACACAAAAACACACTCTGTTCTAATAGCATAATACTTTAACAATTTCCAAACAAGAATGAGGTGCATTGGGCACTATACATAAGAAAAAGATATATTAGTGCAACTGTGAATGTTAGTAAAGTAGGAAAGGAAAGGAAATTATAGATAGAGTTTGAATGCAAGAGCAGGGATGCATGGGAGAAACGAATAAGAAGCAAAGAAATTAAAGGAGAGGTGTCAGAAGAGGATAGAAAAAAATAGATAACTAATGTTCAAATTGTGGTTGAGTCCAGGAGACCACCTTGAGAAAAAAAGTCAAAAGATTTAAGGTGAGAGTAAGCATAGCACTTGAAGGAAAATAAAGGGTTTATTCAGGGAGGAAGGAGAAGATAATGAAGAAGAGAGGGAGCTAGGAGAGAGTCAGAAGAAGGGGGACCAGGGGGGTGGGATGGAACTAGGATAAATAGAGATCTAGGTAGGAAGTATACAATTACATTTCCAATTTTGGAAAAGGTGAGAATGAAGAAGAGATTTAAAGTGTTCATAGTTTGTAGTGGCTCTTAGAAGGGAAGGAAGTGAGTTCCAATTTTATGCTGTAGTATAGGAAAGTAGGAGTTGGCCAGGGGGTCGTTTGGGTTTGTAAACTGAAATAAGATTTTGGTGGCTAGATCTTAGGGGCCTTGGAGGATTGTATATGGTGAAGGTATTAGATAATGCTGGGCAAGCAGTGGGTTTAAAGATTAGTTTGTGTGCAGTAGTAAGTTGGAGGAAATTGAGTTGATTAGGGAGTTCTAGCCATTGAAGACTAAGGAGGCAGATGCAATGGTGTGTAGAATGAGTGGAGTTAGTAGCGAATTTGGCAATTTTGTAGTAGCAACTTTCAAGTTTTGTGGAGATAGAAGTGGAGAGATTGGATAGAAGAGGAGCACCATACAGTAGAGAAGGGAGAAGGAAGGTAGTGGCGAGAGTTTGTCTTGAAGATAGAGTAAGAAAGTTTGCATTTCTATAAAGCATACCGTGCTTCTGATGAGTTTTCTTTATGTTTAGTTGAATATGATTATTAAATTTCAGGTGTTCATCAATGGTTACTCCGAGTAATTTAGCACTACTAACAACTTCTATTGAGGACTGGGAGAGGCTGGAAATTATGAAGGATGACTTATCAGGAGTCAGAGCTTTTGAGGGGGAGAAGAGAATGATGTGGGATTTATTGGCATTGAGGGAAAGATGATTTTGAAGCATCCAATTTTCTATACAAAACACCTGGTCTAAAACAATAATGGGGGAATACAGCCCTCAAACATATTCAGTGAATTCAGTTCTCACCATAGCGCTCAACCTCTTAGCACAGAAAACCTGGACAAAGCCAATAATGGGGGACTACAGCCCCAAAAATAGGGACAAATTTCAAATATTGATCTTCTAAACTTAGAATATTACTAGAATAAAAGGTTATGTGCTACCATCATGTACTTTCTGAAAAATTTGAAGTCTGACATTCAAATGCCTATCATTAGTGAATTTGAAATCCAGAAAACCACAGATTTCATGAGGAACATGACAGAACAAAAATATGAAGCAAAAATCTGAATAGTTTTCACAAGTGGTGGTAGGTAGGGAACTCAGGCTCTTGCTACCTGCACCTTAGGTACAGAGTTTGAGCCTGTGGGGATATAACACATTTAGCCACCAGGTATATTTCCTGAGGTTTCTATCTAGCCATCAGGTATATTTAACTGGGGCATTACACACACACACACACACACACACACACACACACACACACACACACACACACACACACACACACACACACACACACACCAGTACCTGAGGTCAGAATTGCAGCAGCTTTGTTCTACAAAGTCCCATCTTCCTGCAGCAGCTTCCCACAAGAGCAACACTTGAAATAATACAAAGTTCCTTCTTCCCACAAGAGCAGCTATCCATACATGACTGCATGACTGCAGATATTGCAGTCCAATCTCCTTCCAGTCTATGCAAATATAACTGCATAGACTTCTGGGCATCTGTACTCTGATGCCTTCTCTTCATAATCTGAATTGGTTATACAGAAGTCTGGATTCTCTCACGCATGCACAGAGTTCCGGGCTGGTTAAACAGTAGTCCAGACTCCCGCATGCATGCGCAGAGTTCTGAGACCAGCAGCTAACTATTTTATTTCTTTTTTCTTTTATTTTACAGCTGGGGGGGCTGCAGTTCTGCAGTCCAATAGCACGAGCCACCCTTGATATATACGTAGAAGGAGTGGCATCGTTTTATGATTCAAACACTCCTGATGTTGGAGTGCCACATGACCCAATAATGCTGCCTCCATGTTTTTCCACTGCATGAGCTAATTTCTGCAACACCTACACTGAATTAAATCTACTGGATTTGTAGATGATCTACTTTTCCTTAATCCCAGTTCAGCTGAAAGTCTATAGGTTTACTTGCAATCCAACTTTACTAACGTGGAATTCATTCAACAGCAGTAAAAAGATAGTACCAAAAAAAACCTCAATCAGTATTATTTATCACATCACATAGACTTGTATAGGTTGTCCTTGTTTTTTACAGACCATAACAACTGCAATACTAAATATCTCATAGAACAAAAGCAACTTATGCTCTATCTGGATCAAACACTTAGCTTTACTTACCATACAGAAGTAACTACTTTAAAAATCCTTCAAGTACTCTACAGATCACCTTGCTAACCAGACAAGCGCAATACTTCACTGGTAAAATCATGTTGACATCTAAAATAGAATACACTCTTCCACTATCATCATTATGTTATTCTTTTAACTCAGAACTACTACAAAAACACTAAAAAATGCATTGTTTTATTTATTTTTCAAGAAGCACTGCACACCACTTTAATCACTCAAAACAGTATCCCTGCTTACAGCAGAATGAGTACCCCTTCTTCCCCTCTCTTAGGGATCACAGTTTTTTAATTTATTGATTCAGAACTATTATTCACATGTAGTCTGTCCAGAAAAATGGAAACCTTTAGTACTGATGTATGTACAGCCATGTTCTCTGTCATAGTGCTGACTCCTGTTGAGATTAGCCACTTCATGTTACTGGCAAATTTTAAAGAAGGTTTCCTCTGAAGTTCAATACCGTCTGAAAGAAGAAACAGTGATAATCTTCCTAAACTGAAATCCATTGTCGTATACCTGGTTAATGGTCTCTATGCTCCTACAACTGCTTCACAAAAATAAACTGACCTCAACTACACATCGCCTAACTCATATTAAATTACATCAGCTGATTTATTTACTCATTCTTCTTACTGGTCCTAACTTTGCTGACTGAATGATGGTGTTTGCTAGGTGCTGGTTCCAGAGACATGCATTAGGTGATTTGGTGAGCCTGTAAATTTCATTCAGATACGTGTGTGTGTGTGTGTGTGTGTGTGTGTGTGTGTGTGTGTGTGTGTGTGTGTGTGTGTGTGTGTCTGTGTGTGTGTGTGTGTGTGTGTGTGTGTGTGTCTGTCTGTGTGTGTGTGTCTGCCTGTGTCTGTGTGTGTCTGTCTGTGTCTGTGTGTGTCTGTGTCTGTGTGTGTCTGTCTGTGTGTGTGTGTGTGTGTCTGTGTGTGTCTGTCTGTGTGTGTGTCTGTCTGTGTGTGTCTGTGTGTATGGGAACCTATGATGAACTGGCATCCTATCAAGGATTTCATATGCCTCTTGAGACCTGTGATAGGTTTTAGCTCTCACATTATCCTAAATATGGTAAAGCAGGTAAACAATTTATACTGAATGAATGATTAATTGAGTTATGGACTTATATAGATAAGTGTTAATAGCAATGCTAATTTTCAGGAAATGTTTTAAGCAATGTTAGTAGCATTTTATATTGTTATTGTATGTTTCCGTAATGCAAAAATGTAAATTACCTTTAATTTATTAGTATGCTGTTAATTGTACTGTGTAACACATTGAGACATGTCTGAAGGTGGCCTCTGATCTGCATGATTACCAAAGGAGTAATAAAAAATGTTTGGAAAATATTAGGTCTGCATGTCATCCTATAGTCCTAAATGTGGCTTCTTATCAGAGGTGCTGGACCCATAATTGTGAGTCCCTTGACTACAGAAGTGCATTTGATTAGGTAGCACATTGAGTGCTGAAACTCTTTACAATGCCATTACAACACTTTTATCTGTGATGGTGCCCATGCACACCCAGTGTAGGGTCTATGCCCTCCACACCTGCTACATATATATTCTAAGTGTGAGATTGTTGTACTTGGAAATAAAGGGAGTACTTGGAGGTGCCACAACCTCAGTCTTAGTATGTATTCCCTCTAACTGCACTTAGACTCATGCTATTCCAGTGATCAGAATTGTGTCCCTTGGACTGACAACAGGAATTGACTAAATGCATGAATATGTTAGCATGCAAGTATGTATAGATGCACGCTTGTCACTTTTTATAAATAAGGAATGTAATATCTGATTGGATGATGGTGAATCAAATGACCAACCTACATTATCCACAGAGACACAGATACAGATAGTATTCAGTTTGTGCAGGAAAACTGGAGCAGAACATCAACTATTACAGATAATGTAAAGATGATTCATAGGTTTATACTAGACTAACTGCCTTTTGTGGGCCATTTTAAGCTTAGCCAATTACCACATGTGAGAATCAAACCCTGAACTTTGTGTCTGTGAGGTAAACACCTTACCCATTATGCCAACTCCCCACCCCCTTGATACATGCAAGTACAAGATGTATGCTTAAGTAACCTTACTTGGTTTACCACAAGTATTATCAGACTCATTGTTGATTTCAGTAGTATACCACTAGCAATTCCATGCGTTTGGGGGAATCAACAGCATGCATTAATTGTCATTGCTTTAAAGTCAGTAAGGTATGTTTATAAGATAAAACACAATTATGAAGGACATTACACATATTTAATATAATTTCTATCTGCATGGTAATGACTGAGAATGCATGATATATAATTGTTTGCATGTTGCATTTTATATCTACATGTGACTTGGTTTAGTTTCTTTTTTTTTTCTTTTTTCTGGAAATTTTGTAAAATTCAAACAAGTGGATTTATGCACAGAGCTGAAAATTTTTGATGAATGCACATTGATAAAGAAAAGTGCCATCATCACAGTGTTTATACTTGTCCCAATTGTGTTTTATTCCAGTGCATCAGAAGAACCTTTCCTTAGTGGTTTTCACAACACAGGTAAGATGAACGGTGTTACAATTTGCAGCCCTCTATGGCAATCTAACATTCCAGCTAATATTTCATATAATATAATATGCTGTAGCTCTGCAAATTCTGCCACGTTTCGACCTTCTCTCAGAAAGTAATCATTAAGTACACAAATCTTCTTTTTTTTTTAAGATAGCAAACAGCATACCATATAAACATATGCTCAATGATCTCTTAAACAGAAAAAAAAAATGTTTTAAATCAAGAATCATAGTGAATGGTTTTGTGCAGGGAAATTATATATTTCCTCGCCTTAATGTAGTTGTGCTATCATTAGACATTTTCAGATTTAGTAATATGACTCTTTATCTTGGCGAGTGGTAGTTCACATTTCCTGACTGCATAACAGATATGCAATAGGCTGTGAAATTTAAACAGCAGCTGGTAGCCCTGTGGGACCCTTGAAACCAATCTAATATGCAAATAGTAATGATGTGTGCAGAAATAAAGAAGGAAACAACAATAGCATCACTTAATATTCGCAAAATTCTCCTGCCAGTCACTCCCTATTAACCCTGTAAAGGATAGCACAGACACCCAAGTGAGAAAATTAAATATTGATTATTTTATAATGGAATTTAAATTTCACTTATCCAGGACCTTGCAAGCAGTCTTCCCCAAGCATATAACATGGCAGTGGTCTGTTACACCAGGATCATTTCATTGCTGTTGAAATGAAAACAGCAAAGCATAATTTTGTCTTGGCATAAAACAAGTAAATAACGAAGATGCATCTCTAACTGACTGCTATTATTACTTGTTCCCATCTGAACTGTCCTTGGCTTGTATAGCTTATCCTAAATAGTAATTATATGTCTGAGAAAAACAAAGTGAATGTAGCAGGATTTGACTTAACCTTGTGTGCAGCCAATAACAATCCTCTTCGAATGCCCATTAGTCACTGACTAAAGGCACTAAAAACAAGGCTGAAGAATCAGCATTGCTATCTTGATATGTAAGTCCTCTGAACGATGAGCATTTTTTAAACCCCTTCACTCTACTTTCAAAGCAGTTCAAGTGCAGTGTTATGTATTGTACAACAATTTACTAGGACCAGCAGCATAGAAGCAGCAGGGATGCAGAGAGACTCACCACCCAGTATGTGTGTTTAGATATAGGACCTTAATATTCATATTTGTAAATATCTTACCAGTATTAGGTGCCTTTTACTTATTTATATCATATTATTTTATAGTCATTTATGTATGTGGTCCTGAGTGAAGTCTCAGCTTACAAATTAGAGTTATATCCCTAAACCCAGTCAACCTGTTTCACTCATCACACTAAATGACAGCTATCTCCTTTAAAGAGACATTACACTTAAACATGTTGCCTTAAATTATTAATAGCTTGTATAACAAAAATATCTTCTAACATGTAAACGAAGCCACTGGTTGGGGTGTATGGAGGTGTTTTGAATTTAAAAGTTCCATTGTGTTTATTAACCACACTGCTGTATTTCTCAAACTCAAAATTCAATGAACAGACATGAAATTCCATAGCCTTGTGTTAAGGAGCACATGATGATCTTCAGCATGCAGACTGATTTCAGTTACCAGTTTTATTAGACTGATACATGTGCTAAAAAAGGAAGTGGTACCTCAATTGTCCTGTTTCTGAATACAGCAGCATATGTTTATGCATCGCCTGAATAACATAAAACACTATGTACCAAAGGTACCTTAATAAGTAGGAATTAAAAGTTCCCTCTTTTCATTACTTGTTCAGACTTCCCAAATAAAATACACCAGCTCCATACAAAAACAAACTCCTTTGCAACTATTCTAGCTCAAATGACTACCTCAAACATCTCCTGTGAAAACAGAATTTCTATTACCGGGCTATACTCCACATAACTCTGACTACCTGTCTTTATCCCAACCCTACTCCTATCCCTTCATGAGCACCATTACTCAAGAGCTAATACAACTTCTATTACTTAACTTTACTCATACGACTTCTACTAGTGGGCTTTACCCCACATTCATCTAATTCTCAGATGCTCTCATCATGATCTCTCAGACTGACTCATGACAATATAACATTTACTACCTACCTTTACTCCACCGTAAATCTTAATATCCACAATGCATACAGATCTCTGCACTGCCCACCACTTCTCCAAAGTTCCATATTTTTAACTTACATAGTTTATTTAATAACAGCTTTTTTTTTATCATATAACCTAACACCAACCTTCCTGTCTCCCAACTTCCACACCTATTTTTTGACCAATGCCTTTTGTATTTTATAGCTTCCTAACACCATCAACTATCATTATATCACCCCACTCTTCTAAGCAATTTCCACTCCTATTATTTCTGCCTACAAAACCTCCTAATTGCTTTTTCTGCAGAGCAGATGTTAATACAACAAACTTAACTCAGTTGCTACAGAAGGAGATGTTATTCCGACAAAGAAAGGGTCACTGTACCTGCAAGAGTTTGGGAGAATATTAAAGATAAGGTGAAAGGTATTTGTATGGTCTTTGGGATTGTACATGAAGGGCATGTTAACCCCATACTATGCATTTTGCAGTCAGCTTTGCTAGTTGCCCAACTTGGTGAATGTGCAGGAGCTGTCAGTAGGGTGCATGTTGTGATGGAGATGATTTCTTCCCATCTGGAATACAAAATTATTTACCCAAATGAAGAAAGCTTTGAGTATTGAAGACTTTGAATAGTCCCCCTAGAACATGAAGCATTTGTTACTTAGAGTGTATTATCAGACAATGGATAAGTCTGTCATTAGAATTTTTCAGCCCTGTGGGGAACTAGTACCTTAGACCTTAAGATATTTTTAATTAATTTGTTGCTTATTATGGTTACTTATACTTGGGGGGAAGGGATAACAGGGGAGTCCAGAGATCTAGACAATTCAAAGGTTCACATAGTCTTGCTTCAACTATCTGTAGACAAGGTTGAAATCTTAATGGATTCCATTGTCTTAGAAGAGGTGCAGTCAACCTTAAGGGCACTGACTAGGGTTAAAACTCTAAGGCCTGATGGTATTCCCCATGAGATCTACTGTGCTGGAGGACAATTCATGATCCCACAACTAGTAAGATTATTTAGCCACATTTTTGATCGGGGGTCAGATATACATATCTTATAAGGAAGGTAACATTACAGGAATTTTAAAGTGGAGAAAACATCCACTACAATTCCCATCCTATTGGCCTATTTCAGTCCTAAACCATGATTACAAACTCTTCAGTGTCATCCTAGCTAAAAGGCTTGTTACTTTTCTCCTGCAGTACATACAGGCAGGTCAGTCTGGTTTTATTCAGGATAAACTACATTTGACAATTTTATCCAAGTGTGGATAATACTGGAAGATGCTGTAGACAGAAATGAACAAGTAAACCACATTAGTTGTGATGCTGAAAAAAGATTTTTATAGGCTATCATGGCCATTTTTATTTAGACTCTTGTAATAGTTTAGGTTTTTGGAAAGATTTGTTACCATCCTAAGAGGGATATATAGAAGTCAGAAGCCAAAAATTGGACCTAAGCTCTTACAGTCTCTTGCTATCAAGAGATGAACTTGGCAATGATGTCACTTTTTGTCCTTATTGTTTTATATTTGGAGCCCTTGGCAGCTAAGTTGAGGTGAGCCCATTGAGGTGTACTAGTTAGCCCAGGTGAGTAAAAAATTACCCTATATGCAGACAACCCCCTGATATGTTTAACCAACCTTGAACATAAGTGGGGACTGGTCTTCAGGGTGCTTACTACCTATGGACCACTTGTGGGTTATAAATTAATAAGAATAACCAGAGTGATAGTTTGAAAAGTAATTACTCTTTGATGGGAAATGAAAACAAATCTCCATACCAGAAACTATTAGGTTACGTTTTCTGGATATCCTCTCCTAAGATGAAAAACTGACCAAGATATGTAGAGGGGTATATATTGATATACATCAAGGGGTCCAGGCCTTTAATGGCTTTATTTTGCCAATAGTAGCATATTATTCACAAGGCCTTCCTCCTGTATCGCCACCTACACAGAGCCTCAGGAGAGTTAAACATCTGATTCAGTTAACTATTTGGGACTTCTCTAAGACAATGGTTAAGATGGGATAGACTTTCCCTGCAAATTGGTCTTTGGGGCTTTGACCTCCCTGACTTTTATAATGAACATTTTTTAATATTTAGTCTTCCTGTCTTACTGCGGTCCCTTGACAGGATATGATGCTAAATCAGTTTGGCAGATGGTTATCATGTTTCTGGAAGTCTTAGTTAGCAGAAAATGTCCTAACTTTGTAAAGTTATCTCTTAGTGGCAGAACAATTGAACAGGTAAAATAGACTCTATAACTTTGTAATGTTCTGAACTAGTCCTAGTCCTGGCCACAATTGTAGGTGCTCCCTGCTGGGGTACACTTATAGGACAAAGGGATATAGATGGGATAGGAAAGTACAGCTGTATACACTTACCATAAATGTAGATGTTCAAGTGTATTCATTGTTGCAGTCATCACACTTGGGTTATCTGCCAGCAGGTAGCCCTCAGTCAGCCCAAATACCAGAGACTTAGTATTTTTGTGTCGGTTGCTTTCGCTTCAGGACTGATGTCGGGTCGTCAGGGGTATACAAACAGGCAGCCGATGCCATTACATCAGTTTTTCTTGCCCCAAATGTCAGGAGCCCCCAAATAGGGACCTAAGTTATGGTGGAAAAAAACACCATCAGTAAAAAGTAAATACCAATAGCCCTGTAAAAAGTAAATACCAAAAGGGGTGAGTAAGAGAGACAGAGGAGGAGAGAGAGAGAGAGAGATACAAGGGGGCTGGAGCGTGGGACAGCAACAGTGAATACGCTTGAACATCTACATTTATGGTTAGTGTACACAACTGTACTATGTTCTTTGTGTTTCACTGTTGCAGTCATCACATTTGGGTTGATTCCCAAAGCTGAAGAATGGGTGGAGGCAGTCAAGAAGAGTTGGGGCTGGCTAGTATGCCCTGCAGGACTGCTGTTGCAAAACCCGCCCTGGATTTGGAAAAGATAGGCAGGTGGTAATGCTTGGTGAAGGTGTGAACAGAACTCCAAGTTGCAGCTTCCAGAATGTCCCTGGTAGGGACTCCTCTGAGAAAGGCTGTAGAAATTGAAGTTGCCCTCGTGAAATGCATTCTGACTCCCTGAGGGGGTGGTTTCCCATGGTTTCCCATGGTGTTTGTAACATAAATGGATACAGTGTGCTATCCATTTGGAGATCGTTTGTTTTGATATGGCCTTGCTCTCTGCCCCTGGTGCAAAGCTGACTAGTAACTGATCAGATTTCCTGAAGGGCTTAGTCCTATCAAAGTAGAATCGGAGCTGTCTGTGCCCATCTAAAGAGTGCAGGATCCTTTCCCCCTTATTTTGAGGATTAGGAAAAATGGTGGGCAAATGGATAGATTGGTGGAGAGCCACACTGGACACCACTTTAGGCAAAAAAGTAGGGTTATTCCTGAGGGAGACCCTGTCAGCATGAAAAATAATGAAGGGTTCCACAGCCATAAGTGCTTGTAGCTCAGACACTCTTCTAGCTGAAGTGATGGCCAGAAGCAAGGCTGTTTTCCAAGAGAGGAATTTTAACTCTGCTGATGCTGCAGGCTCAAGGGGTGAGGGTAGTGTGAGCTTTTCCAGCACAAAGTTAAGGTCCCAAGCAGGGGTGGGGGCTCTTCTTTGTTAGCCTTAAGTTGTTAGCCCCTGTCAGGAATTGTTTGATGAGAGGGTGACAGAAGAGAGGTGGCTCAGTGCTGTAATGAGCAGAGATGGCAGAGGCATTGATCTTAATGGAAGAGAAGGATAGGCTTCTGTGGAGTAGGTCTGCTAGGTAGTTCAGGATGAGAGGTAAGGAGGGCTATGCTGTATCCACTCCTTTAGAGTGAATCCAGGAACAATAACTTTTCCACTTATCAGCATAGGATTTCCTTGTACTGGGTCTTCTGGCTTCACAAATGACATCCAGCACCTGCTTGCTTAGGCTGGCCACTGGAGGAGAATTCAAGGAATAAGCCAGGCTGCAAGGTTCAGGGTCTGCAGTTGCAGATGCAAGATCTGTCCCTCCTGCTGAGTGAGGAGGGTTGGGATCTGGGCTAGGTGCCATGGTGACACTGGTGACAGACTGCCCAGTAGTGGGTACCAGTGTTGGCATGGCCAGTCTGGGGCAATCAGGATTGCCCTTGGTCTTTCCTGCCTTATCTTGAGTAGTACTCTTGTAAGAAGTGGCAGAGGGGGAAATGCATAGATTGAGAGGTTTACCCACTGGAAGGATAGGGCATCCACTTTCCAGGTCTTGCTGTGAGATACCCTGGTGCAGAATTTGCTGAGCTGGTAATTGTAGGGGGAGGCAAATAGGTCCACCTTTGGGGTACCCCATTTCTGGTTAGAAGGCTGAAGGTGTTGAGGTCTATTTGCCACTCATGTGGGTCTAGGAGATTTCTGCTTAAGTCGTCTGCCAGAGAGTTTTGTTTACCTGGCAGGAATTGAGCTTGCAGATGAATATGCATAGCCAAGGCCGTGTTCCACAGGGTCATGGCTAGCCTGCAGAGTGGGTAAGAGTGGGTTCCTCCCTGCTTGTTGATGTACCACATCACCGTGGTGTTGTCATTTTTTATCAGAAGGGGCCCTGATGAGAGCAGGGATCTGAAAGCTGTCAGAGAATGCTGAACAGCTAGCATATCTTTTTGGATGATGTGCAGATGAATTTAGTTTGGGCTCCAGTTGCCCTGAATGCACCTGCCGTCCAGATGTGCACCCTAGGCATAGTCTGATGCATCTGTAGTTAGGGTCTGGGCAGCGTGGGGTTGTGTAAAGGGAAGTCCCTTGTTGTGGTTGCATGCTGCTTCCTGAGACAAGGTATGATAGTTTCCAGGTCCTGAGAATGTTGGCACCAAAGACTTTAAGTATCATTGAAGTTTCTTCATATGCAGTCTGGCATATGGAATTAGTAGAATGCAGGAGACCATGAACCCTAGAGCCTGCAGGATTTTCCTTGCAGATAGCTGGGTTCTGCTGGCCATTTGAGCGAAGTGTCCTGTCAGATAGGCTTGTTTTTATGGAGTAAGGAATGCCATCTGGGCTGCTGTGCCCAAGCTTACTCCCAGGAATACAATTTTTTGACTGGGGACTAGATTTGATTTATTTTCATTGATAGTGTATCCCAGGGAGGTTAGAAGGTCCTTTACACATGTCAGGTGCTGCAACAGCTTTTCCTGACTGTCTGCCTGAATCAGGCAGTCATCCAATTAAGGGTAAATTTGAATCTTTATCTGTCTGCAATAGGCAATGGCTGGATCCAGGCATTTTGTGAAGACTCTGGAAGCAGTGAATAAGCCAAAGGAAAGTGAAGAGAACTGATAATGCATAGATCCTGCCCTGAAACATAAATATTTCCTGCATGAGTCCCTGATAGGGATGTGCAGTTATGCTTCCTTTAGGTCTAGGGTGGCTAACCAGGCATCATTGGACAGCATAAGGAGAAGCTGCTGTAGGGTGAACATTTTGAATTTTGGTACCACCAGGAAAGTGTTTATAATGGATAGATCTAAGATTGTGTGCCAGGTGCCCTCTTTTCTGGGTACCAGGAAAAGTCTGGAATAAAAACCTTGGCCTATCTGTTCTGCAGAAACAGGCTGAATTGCCCTTATAGAGAGCAGGGATTGAACTTGGTTTTGTGCCTCTGCCCACTGGTTGAGAGGATGATCTGGGAATGCTTTTGGGGTTGCCAGCATGTGGAAATAAAATTTTTACCCGTTGGATACTATGTTGAGGACTCATTGATCGTTGGTGATGGAGGTCCAGTTTTTTGCTTGGTGGGCAAGTATTTCCCCTAGGGGCACGAGCAATTGGGCAGAGGTGAGGAGCAGATTTGAGAAGTCATTGTGAATTTTTTCCATAAGGGGGTGGCTTAGCACTCCCTGTTTTAGAAGTGGAGGTACTCCATTGCTTAGATCTCTGCATACCCTGAGACTGTAATCTGGGGGGGTCTGCTTCCCCTGGGTCTAGTTTGAGGTGGCTGGAAAGGACCAATGTTTTGAGGGCCAATGCCTACTAAATCTTGGAGGATGCACTTGCAAAAAATCTTTGACTGTCTGCATAGTCAGCCTTTTCTTCCATCTTTTTTAAAACCTATTCTGCTTTGGTGCCAAACAGATTGTCCTTGTTCAAAGGAGTGTCCAGTAATTTTGAATTGACATGGTCTGGCAAGGTCTGTTCCTTAAGCCAAGCATGCCTTCTAAGTACAGAACCTGTGACTGTTGCCCTGCAAGATGCTTCTAGGGCATCAAACCCACATTGCAGGGTATGCTTGCTGACTTGGCTTGCAGAATGCATAATCTCCTGTAATTCTTTATTTTCTGCACAGTCAGGAAAGGTAGATAATTTTTGCTTAATAAGTTCCATAGTATGTCGCTGGTATTTCTGCATGTGGAACTGACAATTCAATGCTCTAATGGTGAGAGCTGCAGAGGTGTATACTTTTGTACCCCATCTGTCTAAAGCTCGGGAATCCCTGTCCGAAGGGGTGGGATTCTTAGCTGTAGTTACTTTTATTCCTTTAGGTTCTTGGAAGATTACCTCTGGGTCAGCAGTAGGATTTCTGAAAATAAATTTGTGAGAGTCGTGGACTCTGTAGTACCTGTCTGGTTTCCTTGGAGCAGGGGGTAAAGTATCAGGAGTTAGACTGGATTCCAGGAAGACATCATGCACAACATACAGAACAGATGGGATAGCTAAGGGTCTGTGCTATAGTAAATCTAAAATTCCCTGTGTCTCTTTTTAGACTGAGGATAATCCTGGCATTCCCAGTGGAAATGCTCTCTCCAAGTATGTAGGGTTTCACCAAAAGAAAAATCCTCTGGAGGGGAAGCAGAAGGAATGGATTCCTCTGCATCTGAATCCTCATAGGCAGATAAAGGCATGTCTTCATATTCAGAAACCTTAGAGTTGGACTCTTGGTCAGTTAAAGCTGCTGGGGACAGGTCTCTTTTTCTTTTAGCAGGGGAAGGCTGGCTTCCCCTAATCAGCATGTGCAGGTCTTCTGCCATTTTAAGCTTTTGAGATTGTGGCAAGGAAGCAGGCACTTGAGTTTGGGTCGTCAGTTTTTTAGGCGTAGCTCATACTCTTGGCCTTAGCAACTCAGTAGTTTTAGAAAGAACTGAAGACGTGAAAGTAGTTGGTTTGTGTAGAATATCGGTAATGTGAAGAACTTCCTAAGAAGCTGGTGCCTGCACAGTGTCTCTGGACCCATCCAAGGTAGAGACATCCGCAGGTTCCATAGTTAAAGAAGAGTCTCACGGCATACCGGACTCCGAATGGGTCTCAGTAGTGGCCTGCGAATCCATCGAAGTGGGCGTCAGGGCTGCAAAAGCGCCTCACTGAGTACCGGTGAAATGGTGACTAGCTTAAAGGAAGTGTCTTCGGCAGTTTTGGACTTGTGCAGTGTCTCTGTCTTTATCCTTACATTTTTTCAGTAGTCGGATGGCTTACCGAAGCCATTTCAGAATATGGAGATCGAGAATTAAAGTATTTAGCTACTATAAGGGCCCAACAATGAATAGTTCAGGCGTTGAACAAAGCACAAAACCGACAATGAGGTACGTCCTGGTTTGGGCCTATAACAGGTAATGCAGTAAGAATGGAAATCTCGGTGTGGTATTTGCTTTCCACAGGCAAGACAATTGTTAACTTCTTCTGACATCCATTAGAGCAAGAAAAAAGGATCCCAATGGGGTACTTAGCTTTAGAAGACTTCAGGATGATTCAGTTTCGGAAACGAAAAACTCAGGTAGTGGCCGACCGGCACTCGTGCGAACTACTTCAAGCTCCTCAGCAAGAAAGACTGAAGTAATGGTATCAGCTGCCTAATTTTATACCCCTGATGACCTGATGTCAGTCCTGAAGTGACAGCAACCAATGCAGAAATACTGTCTCTGGTATTCAGGCTGACTAAGGGCTACCTGCTGGCAGGTAACCCAAGTGTGATGACTGCAACAGTGAAACACGAAGAACATCTTGACATTTCTGGGAACAATTACTGGATGATAATGGCTGTATTTCACAGTTAGACTTTGTAGTTTTATATTGGAAGCCAGTAGGGTTGCCACCTTTTCAAATGGCCATAGTGGGACATTTTCGGGACACACATCAGATTTTACAGGCCGACACAAACCCACGGTCAGTACAAAGGATAGAACTTTCCTTTTTTGCCTAAATATAAGCTTATTCTTGTAGCAGTTTAGTTGCTTATCCTGTTTCTTGTAACATGTAGGTATTTTAGATACAGAAAGAACTATTGTATGCAACTATTACATTACATATGGGACATAATTATGCCCTACAATTTCTGGACATTTGCCACATTTAATATTTTTGGTCAGGACACAACCGCCCAAAGAGGGACTGTCCCTCGCAAAGTGGGACAGGTGGTAACCCTAAGCCAGTCTTCTGATTTGTATGTGAGGTATGCATTTGTATACTATTTACTATACTATTTGTATGTGAGGTATAAATGCAGTAAGTTACAAAGTTGACTGTGGTGAGATTCATGAAACAAGACAGACCAATGATAATTCAATGGAAGTACAAGATTAGAACAGGGTTAGTACCTAGCAAAGGGATATTTAGCTGTATAAAATATGAATTATCCTCCAGGTAATCCTCACAGATAAGTTTAGGTTAGCATGGAAAAGGGAACTGGGCATAACTTACCTGCTCGGCTATGGTGGAATCTTTTTCAAGCTCCAGGATATACCACTGATAAGTTTTGATTTTTCAGTTGGAATGTTTATTTAAATTTTTCTATATGCCATCTGCCTGCGTAGGATATTCCCTGGAGTTTCACTTTCCTGTTGTAGATATCAGTCTGGGGTCTTTGCAGATTGTATCCATTTATTATGGAAGTACCCTTCTCTGGTAGACTTTAAAGATGATTTCCAGAGGGTGTGATGCAGTTATTCTAAGGTCTCCATGGCTCTCTCCAGCTCTGTTTTTGATTAGTTGTTATCAGATAACTCATCAGACGAAAGAAGTCAACCAACTATTGCATCTTTTAATGCTTACAGCCAGAAAATTACGCACTAGGTTATGAATATCTAATAATCTACCTCTAGTCTCAAAGGTTATAGCCCTAATGAACAGAGTTATATATTTATAAAAATCCAAATCAGCCAAAGAAGAAGTAAAATTCCACAGACATACAGGATAAAAAGAAAACCCACTGGAGCCACCGTGACTAGTTAAAACTTTATTTAGCACACAGTTAAGTGCTTTCGAGCATTAGCTCTTCATCAGATCTAAAAAACAGTTAAAACCAGCCATATTTAAACAAATAGCAACCAATTAGAATCAATAGCAGAACCTAAGCCCCTTCATTAAGGGTTTTAAAGGCATACAAGCATTTAACTCAGGTGTATGGCTAGCATGCAATTCAGCTATCCATCTTAACTCAGCTAATTCAGTACTATGTGCGATGTCACCCCCCCCATAGTCACTTGTTGAATGTATAACACCATAAACTGAAATCTTTGCTCTTTATTTATTTCAATATGTTGGTATAGAGCATTACTTCTCAAACATAATCTGATGCCACTCATATGTTTCAATATACATTGTTTTAACATTCTTTTAGTCTCCCCAACATAGAATGCTTGGCATGATGTGCACTCTGCTAAATACACCACATTTTTAGTTCTGCAGTTTGCATGTAGTCTAGATATATACATACAGTTTTAAATGGTCATGTTGGCTCCAGTGTGTTTTCTTTTTATCCTGTATAATTGTATATTTAGAATTGTCAAGGGCAATTGGCAGTCTTAGGACCAGATGTTGACTAAATGGTAAAAGTGGGAACTGCATTATGGTACTGTGTGACACCCTGACCAACTCTGTGCTTCTTACAGACACCCCATCTACATGGGTTGGTCCACCTGGTTGATGATTAATCCTCATTTTTATGCAGAAGATGAGGAGACAGCTGCCCTAAACTTAACTTTGCCTTGGGGAGAGTATGCTTATAGACTAATTTATAATTTTTTTATGAAAAGCCCACTGAATTTACGTTTTGTTCTTTGGTACTGCAATCCTTATTCAACTTTGTTTATTGTTTGTTGCAGTACTGATTTGTTCATAAGTTCATAGGTAGGTACTAGGTTATTCGCCCTAGGGCCTATACAAGCCTAGCCAAAAAGGTACCCTGTTTTTCACCACCCAAGAAAATTATTTTCCTGTGCCCCTGTCAAGCAGAACCACAGAAGTGATCCCCGGGGTGAACTTCCTATTACCCATCCAATCATCAAGATTTTTCTTGAAGAGTGCTAATGAGGAGCTCTGTTTGACATAGATAGGTAGCCTGTTCCAGAGTATGGGAAGTCTCTGGGACAGGAATCTATCCCTCCAGCATGTACTGTTTATTGTGGTGACAAGGTTTAGGTCCCTAGACAGTGTAACTCAGCGGGAATGGGATTTCTTTAAGTGGAGCATGTCCAACAGCTCTGGGTTTGACATAGCTTTGCATGTTAGGCAGAGATTGCCTCTGAGTAGACGATATGCGATGGAGTTTTTGGAGTCGGTCTGCATAGGGCATCTGTTTGAGGCCAGTAATCCTCTTTGTGAGGTATTTCTTTTGAAACAACTGACATTTAATGTTTTTGTCTGACTAATACTGTTTTCTTGTTTAAAATAAAATCTCCCAATTGTATCTCCCCAGAATGTCAATGCAATTTTGATCATACATAACTGTAAATGACTACCTCAGAATGTTGTTATTGTTTTGCATGTATACTACTTTTTTCTCCCTAAAATCTTTACATTAGCTAGAATTCTTAGCTAAAATACAATTAACTCAGTGCATTAGCTTGTTTTCTACCTCAGTAATTATTACTTATCATGATTCATTCTTTGATAATAATTCTACTAATAGTAAATCATAACTTTAATATTGTTCTGCTGTAAAACATTTGCTGTTGTACAGCTGATAAATCTACTTATATATTATACTGGAGCTTTTCTCCCCAGGCCTGTAGGGGCTTGTACCCAGTCAAACTTTCCCAGTAGACTAATGCAAATAAATAAATAGTAAATAGATTGAACTTTAAGGACATGAGTTGAATGATAAAATAGAAGTAATAACTTAATTTCACAATGTAATGATGTCCAATCCTAGATCTAGTCATTGTGCAAAAATCAAGCATTAAAAGAAGGTGCTTCTCCAACTATACACATTTTCGCAGAATGTCCAGATTTGTGCCTCATATTTTTGGTCTTTTTCTTATAAAATTGTGGCTTTCTGGCAAATGACTGGGAAATCATTAAGGGTTAAAGTCAGAAAATGACAGACATTTGAGTTTCAGACTTCATAGACTTCAGCAAATTCATGCTAATGCAAAAGCTTTTATTCTGTTAACTTTCTAAATTTTGCAAGAACTATATTTAAAAAGTGCCTCTACTTTTGGGCCTTTGTCCCCTTATTATTTATGGCTTTGTCCAGATTTCTTGCTTTAAGAGGTTGAGAGGTATGGACAAAGTTCTTATTTTGTTATATTTTACGTTTTGTTATATTTTAATTATCAAAGGATTTATCATCTATGAATAAGCATGTTGCACTTTCTTAGGTGTTCATTGTTGTCGTTTTCTAATGAATACCTTCTACTTCCTATGAGTAAAGGCTAATCTTTATTATTTCTACCATGGCTAGTTAAAGAGATCTGCTCTGAATCACGATGCAGGACAAGTGGTAATGCAGCTGGCAATGTAAAATTCTTGTGGGATGTATACATTTTGCACTTAATGTATCACTTTAAAAGAAATTGGAAAGATTTGTTCATACTCAAGAAAAAATGAAAATAAATGACAGCTTCATTATGCGGGTCTGTTTTTGTGACTTGTGGTATTGCCTTTCATTGTGGAACTCATTCCCTAAACTGACAACACTGGATATTTTTTGTATCACACACAAGACTCCTGTTTGGTCCATATGTTTTAGGGTTGGGTGTCTCCTGTTCCAAGTGTGTGCTTCCCTTTGCTTGTGCGGGTTTTCTTATGATTTAGTAGTACTCTTCTATATTCCAAAGGCAAGTGGCTATGTGGGCTGGCAACAACATGTTCCTCCACCTCCAATGTTTTTGCATTTTACCTCTGTGTGCATCAAAGAATGGATTCCCATCTCATACAGCGCTGGTTTGTTCCTTACATTTGTGCTTGCTGTGATTGGTTCCAGCTCCTTATATCCCTGAACTCAATATAGCAGAATGTATTACATAATTAATTAATATCACACAGCTTTGCCAATTTAAACAACGTTGCTGCTTTTGGAGTGCATTATAACCTAGCTATGTCAGACTATTTTCTCTGTTTGAGTTGTTTACTTGATGTACTTCCTGGGTCAAGGCTGGCAAAATTTCTCTTTGGGCCAGCCAAGTTAACAAATTAAAGTTAGAGAAAAATGTACAAACTGCAACTGTCACAAAATGTAAATCAGAAAAACAAACCAGTCCAACTAGACATGGTTAGGAAAAAAAAAACAAGAAATGCATATTCAAAAACATTTATTTAATAAGAATATTGAAATAAAAACCATAAATGCTTTCATGATGTGGAGAGCTGGGACCAATTGTTAACAATGCAGGGCACATCATGGATGTCCTGCTTAAGGCACAGTTAGCCAGCAATGATGATGCCACTGTGATTTTAGAGTTAAAGGAAGGCTAAGAATAAAATTAAAAAGACAAAAGTTTGGGATTTTAGCAGAGGTGCTTGTGCTGCACTGTGTAAGGTGATCAAGGATGGAGGATGGCCTAATGGTTAAGGTGTTTGCCTTACAAACACAAGGTACAGGGTTTGAATCTCACAGGGGATAATTGTCTAGGCTTAAAATGGCTCGCAAGGGCAGTTAGCCTAGTACTAATCTATGAATCTATGAATGAAAAAAGGATGGGTTGAAGACTATGAGCAAATCACAGGGAAACAATCTGTGGGAATGAGTGAGCAAATCACGGGGAAACAATCTGTGGGAATGAGTGAGCAAATCACGGGGAAACAATCTGTGGGAATGAGTCAATGAGATGTCAAGGCTATGGATAAGATATGAGGAAAAAGCAAAAGGGTAGGAAACTATGGATACATATGAATGTGAGGCTAGCAATTCAGGCAAAAGATATAAGTTTCAAAAGATGGAAAGAGGGTGATAAGGAAGTGGAGGAGGCACAATAAAATGATGGTAGTAAAATGACATCCAACATTATGAGGGTAGCAATATTTAACATAAAAGTGGTGCAAGCAGAAGGGATCAAGTGGCAGCAATAACATAAAGACAGTGAAGAATAAAGAAGAATGGAAATTAACAGCAGATGTGATCAAGAAGGGAAGCAATGTTTTAGGTACATAGCAGAAAGAAGGAATGTGAGAATAGAATAACCCAGATTGAATGAACAGTGGTAGTAAATCACAAAATGCTGCAAAAAAAAAAAAAAAAAAAAAAACAGAGGTACAGAATGAATACAATGATGCAGATTTCAGAAAAAAATAGCAAGAGGATGGTGTTGTCTATGGAAGAAGCCTGGGCAGAAGGGGAGAACAGTGACAGGAACTGTCTATCCTTAGGGAAGATAAAGTGAAAATTACTAGACAGGTTACCACCCACAGTCCTAAGAAATTTGACCAGATTGTAAGCAGACATCTTCAAAAGAACATTAACCAGTACAGAAGTCCCAAGAGACTGGAAGAAAGAAAGTGTAGTACCCTTGTCCAAAGACAGAGAGAAAAATAAGCTCACACAGTCCAGGGCCTTTGTCAAATCATACCTGGCATGTTGCACACAGTTCTGCAGTTCTGTATACGGAGAAGGGCATCAGGCTGCTGAATGGAGTGATCTGATAAAAAGAGCCAAAAATAGGTGGAAGAAGGTAGAGAGAGACTATGACCAAATGACAGAGCTGCCTCACATGAGACCAGAGTAGACAGGGAGACATGGTTACGTAAAGGTAAGGTGTGTTTCAGAACAGGAAAGACAAATAAGGAAGGAGGGATAAGTGGAAGCAGATTGTAGGGGCTAATGACTCCCTGGATTTCTGAAAGCAGCATTTTAAGAAGATGGCTGTGGAGCCATGTAGTGAAATAGATGCACAGGCATGGAGATAAAAAGGACAGTGGCAATGAAGAGGATGTGGGGCAATTGAAAAAAGATGAAGAAACTTAGTAGGAATGAAGTGGAGATAGACTGTAAAATGCACTTAAAAGGGTAAGCTAGATATGTGTGTTGTCTCTTGCATTAATCAAATGTAATTTAATTAATTGTTGTAATACCATATACCAGCTACATAAAAAAATCTAGCCCATGCTCCTTCCAGGTTACAGCTACCACTAGCAAAAACACTTTCTGAAAATCAAAACAAAGCGATGATAATATAGTACCCAGACTTTAACAAATAATATGCAACTATAGTCTAAACTGACTTATCAGGAAATCCACCCACTGTAGATGGATGGAGGGGTACGACAGCAAAGGGCGATGGCAGAATAACATCTGTTACCAATCATAGTATGTCCACTTGGAGTGCTAGTAATTATGTAGTAATGCATCTTTATATCCACAGCTATTTGTCTATCTATATATATGGGATTTCTGAATTGGGTCACCACAGTAAAATTTCGACAGCTACTTGATCGACCACAGCTGGTCAATATATGTAGCTGGCTGACAGGTGTCCTAGATCAGCAATTCTAGTGTGGAGGAATATTCCCTCTCCCCAGTGATTGTGCAATATCAGAGTTCAGAGTTAGTATATATAATTAGCAGGGGTCAGCCCCCTTGCAAAAACTGTTATTTTTTTTTTTTTTTTGTTTTGTTTTGTTTTTTTTTGTTTATTTTACTTGCGATGAGGATTTTCCTTGCACATGCACAGTAGACTGCCGATTAGTGTTGTCATTGTTTGCATTGTTGACCTTTTGTGATTAGTGTTATTGCCATGGACATTTTACTGTCTTAACTAAGGTGAATAAACCTATAGATATATATATATATATATATATATATATATATATATATATATATATATATATATATATATATATATATATATATATATATATATATATATGTATATATATGTGTGTGTGTGTGTGTATATATATATATATATATATATATATATATATATATATATATATATATATATATATGTATATATGTGTGTGTGTGTGTGTGTGTGTGTGTGTGGATCTACTTTCAATTTCTGAATTAATGAAATATCAAACCTGACAATACCATGATGAACATGCCGAAAGGTCATAATAACGAAAAGTCAAAAGATCATATCATACAACATCAAACTGTCATTATATTCAAAATGAAAAAAATCGAATCCCAGAACACAGAAAAAAAAGCTGTAAACATCACTTATCACATCAAACACCATATAAACGTCTATAAAAACAAATATTAAAACATATTTCGAAATATCTATAGAATTCTAAACTAAACAATATTTAAAATATTCAGTATAAATTGCCATAAACCACATTTAAATGCAAAAGAAATAAAACTATATAAGTATTTTAATTTACAAAGTACAACTTGAAAACTTTAACTGCCGTTAAGCCAGACAACGCTAATTATTTTCTCTTTTTACTTACACCAGCACACATTCTAAGACTAAAAACTGTGCCTGAAAGAACGTCCGTAAACATATCAAAGAAAACTGCACTATACTTTGTAAAGCTAGTGTTCTTTTTAACAAAACACCAATACTTCTGGACATAACATGTAAGTAACTACCACTGACTGGATAAGCGCATCAGAAAATATTAAAGTAACACTGTCACATTATAAGCAGCATCAAACAAACAAAACTATAAATTAAATAATTTTAAACAACTATTTAACATTATAACAACTGATGTTAATGTTTATGCAGGGGGCTAGCACCACTGCACCCCCCGCACCCCCTGCAAATAATATATAACAACTCAGAGATCCCACTAAACCGAGGGAAAGGGTACACTTACTAGTTTGGACTACATAGCGATCTGCACACAAAAATATAATGGCAGTTTGGTCATATAAGATGCGATCTTCTAACTTTTCGTTGTTATGACCTTTTGGCTTTTATATATATATATATGTATATATATATATATATATATATGTATATATATATATATATATTTATACACACACACATAGATATATATGTTACACTGAAGCCCTTATTGATGGTGCCTAAGATTCCATTGAATCCTAAGCATCCAGTCCTTCAGGGTGGAAGAACTCAGAGGGCAGTCTAAGGAAAAAGGTCCAGAAGGCCCAGTCCTGATGAACAGGCATATCAAATGAAGCCTGGACTACTGCAGTAGTGGCTGAGAAAGTATTTCTAGATAAAGGACTGCACTGTCAAAAAGGTGGGACAGCTGTCATTAATGCAGCCTTTCTTGAAGCAAGCACTAGAAGCAACTGGGTGTATATTATGTTATTGACCTTTTAAAAGTTCAAATTTCATATGGTCGTAGCCATATGATCAAAGTTCAAAAAGCTAAAAAAAAAAATAAACAACAGAAAAAAATCTACCTGACCATTTTAAGCAGAGGGTCAAGCCCCCTGCACCCCCCACGTGAGGAGCTGCACCCCGCACAACCCACGCTCTTTAAATATACCAACTCCAAGATCACACTACAGTGCAGGAAAGGGAAATCTTCCCATTCCGCACTGTAAGGAGATCTCTGTTGAAACGTTCAAACTTTTAAAAGTTTGATCATATGGTGATGACCATATGACGTTCGAACTTTTAAAAGTTCAGTAATGTACTATACACCCAGAAGCAACCATACCTCCTTTTAAATGACTATGCATATGAGTGCTTCTGAACAGAAGACACACCAACTGATGTTTAAAAATTATGCAGGTCACAGTTCATTTTGAAAATGTTTTATACTGGCAGTTGCAAGGAATAGAATACTACACAGACTTTCTAAATTCCTGTGCTGTCCTGGTTTCTACCACAACATAGAAAGATGAAGTTAAATGGACATTTTCAGCTAAAGTTCAGAAACCAGTTCTGGAAGGAAATGTGGTTACTGCTAAGTAAAATACAATCCTTATGAAAGACAAAATAAAGTTCCATAAATGCAAAGCCTCACTGAGATAATCACCAATACAACAGAAGCCTCAATGCCACAGAAATATGAGGTCTAATTAGGGGACAAACATGTTTAATCTACAGGCTACCACTGGATAATGAGCTGCTTTGTGACAGAAAGACAACTGGTTTTCTCTTATTTTGCTTTATTTCATCTTGTAACACCTAATGCTACTGCACTGCCTTTTTTATTTTTTTAACTGCAAAAGGTTAAGTACTGTTCTATTGTTCTACTCTCTTTGTAAGAGAAAGGTGTTCAGCTGAGTCATGGGTGAACTTCTGATCCCCAGGAGAGGTACAGGCTGTTACTGATTGGTTGTTAAGGTTTTCCTGTTATTTAAAATGTTGTAACCTGCACAACTTTGAGGTCCACTAGGTCCATTCATTGCACAGTAGTGTGGCACAACATAGCCCATAGATGGTAAGCCGCCTTAGTGGACTAACTTTTATCCTCTCACACTGTAGTTTTACTCCTGACTTGGTGCAGCACAGTCACTCAGCCTGTGCTTCATTGCTGCTAAGGGTCTATGTGAGGCACCTAGCTGCTATCTTCTCTGCTAAACTAAAGACCACTTTACTGAACCAAGTGGCACCTTGTCCACTCCTTTCCTTACTGCAACTCCACTTTCATTCTACCTTATCAGTGTCAAATAGGGTCTTGCTGATATATGGAGAGACTTGCGTACAAACAAACACATGTACTTTTTATATCTTGCAACCGCCTCTGTAAAATACTAAGTTCACTTAATATATAAGCAGACTAATATGCATGCTGCATTTTGTTTGCTGTAGCATAGACTAGATTCAGGCCTGCTGAATCTAGTTCTGTTTGTATAACATGAGCACTAAACCAGGAAATCTTTTGTTGAAGAGGGTTCCCCTGCACCCTAGTGGCAGGAGTGTGCATTTAGAACTCATCTGATTGGAGGTTTCTAGAACAGGGCTCAGTTTTCAGCTTTTTTATTGATTAATCTGTTTAAATCAGTTTGTTCTCATTTGCTACATAAGCACTGGGTTTGCATGGGTTTGTGTTTGTTTTAGCAAAGCTCCACAGAGTTGAGTGATCAGCTACTGCTCTGCTGTATTTATTTGATCAATCCAAAGCATCTGCTGATCTAAACCTAAACAGAATTTTTCACTGTATATTGTACTTTTGAACTGTCTTTTTACCACATCACTGCTGATTTGAACTGTTTGCATTTTGCTGTAGAATAGACTAGATTCAGAGCTGTTAAATCTAGTTCTTTTTGTGTAACTTGAGCACTAAACCTGGACATCTTTTGTTGGAGAGGGTTCCCCTGCACCCTAGTGGCAGGAGTGTGCAGTTAGGACTCATCTGATTGAAGGTTGCTGGAACAGGGCTCAGTTTTGAGCTTTTTTATTGGTTAATTTGTTTAGATCAGTTTGTGTTCACTTCCTACAAAGCACCGCATTTGTGCATTGTGCAATGCGACACAGAGCTGGGCACCATTGGTGGTTATAGACACAAACACTTTTGCCATGAAATTTTCCCTTAGAACTCTGCTGGTGCTCCATCAGTGAATTCTTGCAATTGTCTCTCATGGACAGGTGACAAATTCAGTGAAGCTCCTGAGGTACCAACACAAATCCTACTCACTAGCCCTTTATATTTTTTGACAACTTCTCCTGTCCCCTACTTTACCTGGTCCTTCCTTCTAACCACATCAACTTACCTAGCTTTATGGATGGAATTTCCCATGGTTTTCCCAGCCAGCCTGATCAACATGGGCATCCAGAGGCAATGTAGCAATTGCCTCATGTACACTGACAACCCACTTCTTATAGTCCACACAAATTCATTATGTGAAAGATGCATCTATATCAAGAACCTAGAATCCAGGCCCTTTTGCTCACCAGTCAGTTCATCTGATACTAAGCAGGTTGTCAGCATGCACACCTCACCTCCTGTGCCTACCAAACCAACAACACATAAACTTATATATGTAGAAGTCCTTACCAGGAGCTTACCTAAACATTAGAGACCTCCCAAACACAGACACAAGCATGATTCACATAATACATCTTCTGCAGAACATAGCACACATAATATATCACACACCAGTGTCTCATCAGTCAATCCTCTAAGGCATAACACAAAAACAAACATCTTAGTTATAGGCGACTCAATTGTGAGACACACAGATGTCCCTCTCACCAGGTTGGATAATAAAAAAGTCACAGTCAGCTGTCTGTCAGGTGCCAGGATCTGACACATCACACACTCACTCAAGTTTTTCAACAACAGGCACTGTTTTTACTCCGTCTTAGTCTATGTTGGTGTGAAAGACTTGATATGTACCTCACTGGTCTATATGAAGAGAGACATGACTGTGCACTCTGACTATGTGTCTCAGGCAGGTATGTCCCTAGCCTTAAGCAGCACTTTACCTTCACCTAGGATGATACCTCAATACAAACAAAAAATAATTGACTTCAAAATTTGGCTTAATTTCAGGTGTCATTCAAAGGGAATCCAGTATCTGTCAGCCTGGGACGACATAGTTGACAGACCTCGATGCTTTGCTAAAGGAGGTCTTCATCTGTCACCCCTGGGATTTCCATTACTGGCTAAGGCTCTTGCCACCCACATAGTGACTTTTTAGGCAATGTCACAAGAACAAAATTCCCAACATAAAAATACCCTCTGAAAACAACCTCAGGGTTATGCTGCTAAATGCTAGGTGTCTAAACCAGAAACTGCACTCACTGAAAGCAGTCCTCACCTTGGAAGATGCTGATATTTGTGCAGTCACTTAGACCTGGTTTAAAGTTGTGGAGAGCACCCCAGCTATACCAGGTTACATTTCCTTCCATACGTTCAGACCACAAATTGAAGGTATGTGAACTAAAGGAGGTGGTGCATCAATAGTCATTAAAGACAAATACAATTCTAGATTGGTTAAACATCACAATTCCCTTGAATTACTTCAGGTGCAATTGACTGTAGGTGCAAACCATCTTCAGGTCATTGCCAGCTATAGAAACCCCTCCATGAATCAGTACATACACTCAGCCTACTTGTATCTACTTCAGCCAATCAAGATACAACCAAACACCCTGGTTTTGGGTGACTTTGATTACCCATCTATGGACTGAGTAATTTGTACATGTTGTAACTCACTTGCCCAAAGGATCCTGGACTTTGTTAACTCTAATGCCCTGACCAGATGGTTGACAAACCCACAATGGTCTCCAACATCCTGGATCTGGTGTTCACCAACATGGGGAACCACTGCCCCACCCCCAGTGTGTGCCATCCCTGGTGAGATCTAACCGCAAATCAGTCTCGCTAGAAGTAACTATAAAACAAGCCCCCCCCCCCTTAGCAACAACTAGATTAAAAAACTTCTCCAAGGCTAATTACAACCTTTTACGTGACAACATAAATAGCTTCATAGCCCCTCCCCCCACTGATGGAACAGGCACTTATGCTGAGTTATACACCAATACTTTATAAGAGCTCCTGTGCAATTGTATTGACTCTGCTGTTCTTTGATAGAGCCAAAATGAGATCTTCAAGGAAAAACAAACTTTCCTTGTGGACAACTGCCATTAATAGGCTATACAATAGGGGAAAGAAACTGTGGCCTCAGAGTAGAAAGAGTGTCTCAAAACTGGACACACTCTTGCCTTAACTTAAACAAGCAAATAAGACTCCTAGTAAAGTCCTCCAAAGCAAACTACAAATACAAATTAGCTTTCCTAACTAAGGATAGCTACAAGGCATTCTTCAATTACATCCATAGCCTCAAAGGTAAGGCCCAGATTTGTGCTGAACTTGTAGTTAATGGTACTACAAATACAGAACCTATGAATATAGCAAGCTTGTTGGTTGACAGGTTCAGTGAAAACTTCTTGTCCCCTCCACATATACCCCAAATCAGGTTCCTATCACGATGTCGAACTTTTACAAGTTCGAGCCACATATGGTCTCGACCATATGTTCAAATTTGTAAAAGTTTGAGCGTTTGAATGGAAATCTTCATAAGCTGAGGTTTTCATTCACTTTAATGTGGTGCGATCTCAGAGTTGGTATATTTAAGTATTAATTTACAACACTTCATTATTTTGTCCATTGTTTTTTTTTTTTTTTTTTACATAGTCGAAGTTCTGTAACTTCGAACATAATCATTCGACCAATAGGTATTTGGAGTTACAAAACTTCGACTATCTGATATAGACCCCCCCCTCCCAAATCATACCAAACACCTGTTCCTCACCTGGTATCTCTGAGGAGCATGTCTTAAACACCATCTCCAAGGCCAAAAACATAGCCAATATGGGACCAGGCAACTTCCTAGGCTGTGTTCTACATGACTTAAAACAGGAATTAGCATCACCATTAGGCATGCTTTTCAGTCACAGCCTAAGCACTAGCTTCATCCCAGCTGAATGGTAAACAGCTATCATCATCCCTTTGCACAAAGGGGCTCATCCACGGACCCTGGGAACTATAACACCACTAGCCTGACCATTCTTATCTGTAAAGCGATGGAAAGAATCATCATTGACCTTATTAACAAAGATACAGGGAATCTCCAAACACTCAACCCTACCCAGTTTGGCTTTGTCAAGGGGAGAGCATGCCTATTAAACTTGGTGGACTTCTTTGAGACAGTCACCAAAGCCCTAGATGAGGGCAAATCTATGCATACAGCCTACCTGGACTTAAGCAAGGTCTTTGACACAATTCCCCACCTAGGCATCTTTGATAAACTCAAACAGCTGGGTATCAACCCATGTATTGTCAGGTGGGTTGCAAATTGGCTCACTGACAGAACTCATACTGTCAAAATTGCGGACTCCACCTCTACAAGCAGACCTGCAACCAGTGGTGTTCCACAGGAATCAGTTCTGGGACCACTATTGTTTGGAATCTACTTCTCCAAAGTACAGGCTAAATCTAAAGGACTGTTGCTGACAAAGTTTGCTGATGACTGCAAACTGGGAGTGATCATTGAAACCCTTAGCAATGCCAACATCCTGCAAGAAGGTCTTACCAGACTAATGACTGGTGCCAAAGTCATGGTCTTAAACTTAATGCAAAAAAACATGCATTATCATCCCCTTCAGCAAGCGATGAGAGATCTGGGCACACAGGTTGACAGCACCCTTAACTTCAGTTACCATGTCTCCATAGTGGTAAGAAAGGCATTTTACATTGCACATCTCATAAGTAAGGGCATTGCTTCAAGAAAAAAAGAGATTATAACCCCCTGTACTCTTTCCTCACCAGGTCAATAACAGAGTAGAATGCTCCCTTTGGTATGTTGCTTTCCAAACACCTACAGCAATTACAGAGACCACAAAGGTTCCTTACAAAGAAAATTCAGGGCCTTCAAAATTTGTCTTATGCGGATAAACTGAAATCATTGTCATTTTACTCTGTGTCATACAGACTGCTCAGAGGTGACCTGTGCCTTGCATATAGAGCAATCTCAGACCCACCTTTAATGGAAATCCTGCACAAATGTCAAATGGCACATGGACCGCTCACTCAAATCGACCATAACCTAGTATGTGTCATTAACAGAACTTGCTGGAGAGACAGATTTGTCTCACAGAGGTTGCTCCACCTTTGGAACAAGCTTTCTGTTCATGTTAAACAAAGCCCGTTGTTGGCCCTATTTAAGTGTACTTTGGATGATTGGATGGGTAACTAGAAATTCACCCTGGGGGTTCCACCTGTATCCTTCTTGGACAGGGGCAATAGGTGCTGATTTTAGTCTCTGCTTGAACCAGACACCCTTAAGAATATGGGTTGAACTTGGCCAGGCTTGTAAGGGCCCTGGGACCATTAGCCTAATACCCTCCTATGATCCTATGATCAAGGGTTTCTGGAGATTAAATGACATGTAGGAAAACAAATAATAACTGGGGTAATTTTAATTACGTTAAAGGGTAGAATTTTCCTTTACTTCATATACTTCCTTTATTTTTCCTTTACTTCATATAAAGCCACACAGTTTTTTAATACTTCAGTTAAAGTCCACATCAAGTAAATCCACTTATTAACTTATAAGAGATTTTTGACTGTCAGTTATATTTGAAGTACAGAAAAGTTACTCACATTGTGTCTGGTAAACTATAACTCTTGTGGTAAATGTCCACCCTTGGTAACTGATATCATGTGTCTGAGGCATCATTTGTCAGCTTACTGTAACTGACTACCATTAAGACGGATGTCTGAGGTTATTATTCCTGTTCTTTTCAAAGGACAACAGTACTCTCTGAAGCAAAGGAAGGGAGCTGTTGGCAGCAAAGCAACATAATCTAATGTTTAGGGCATGAAGCTGTATAGTATCAGAAAAAGTGAAACATTCCTCGTACAGCTTGAGGGGGTTGCCTTATTTTTGAATGAACAACATGAGGTATTTCTTACTGATCTGTGAGATTTTGCTGTACAAGCTGTATCTTTAACTAAAGTAAAAGACTCATTTTCTGTTTTAACCAGCATGAAATCCTTGTTCTATAAAGTTAGTCACTCACAATATCTTATACAGATTTAGTATAATATTTTAATGCATTATATAGAGGAAAGTCAGCAAATATTTTTACCCTAAAATAACAAGGAATCTAGCTTTTCATTTTTTTCCCTTAGAAGATAAAGCTCAGGAATGTACCACAATGAATGACAGGAGATAACATGAGCAAGGGGAGTTTAATAATTTCTAATTTTTGGCATTTTAGTTTGTGATGGACCATGCTGAATACTCTGACATTCAGGAAGAGGCTGGAATAGAACTTATCATTGACTAGTACTCTCCATACGAAGTCTATGAGTGATAAAGACAGAAACTGCAGGTGGCAGTCTGGGGGTGTATCGGATACTTGGTAAAGGCTAAGAATTTGACAGGTTAACTCATCTCTAAGGTATGATATCTGTAGGTTACTGCTCTGTAATTATTCACTTTTTGGTATCAGTATTATATGTGGGCAGCATTATTGACAAGGATTCTGCAATTTCTATATCCATCAAGTGTTAGTCCCTGACTGTTGTGCAGTCTTCTTTTTGGGTATTAATATTTCTGGACATTACTTACAACATTTCTTATGGAAAATGACCAATTCAAGGTGCTCCCTCACAGTGAGGTATCAGCTAGTCATTACAGGATCTGTGGTTGAGTCTTTGTACTGAGTAGAAATCTGATGAAACTCTGCATATTGATTCTATTTTTCAGGAGTTATCAGCTG
This sequence comes from Protopterus annectens, assembly GCF_019279795.1. Taxonomy (NCBI): domain Eukaryota; kingdom Metazoa; phylum Chordata; order Ceratodontiformes; family Protopteridae; genus Protopterus; species Protopterus annectens. The sequence goes on along the minus strand of NC_056738.1, from coordinate 569,587,513 downwards.
GCCACACAGACTGGAATCAGAAGGACAGTAAAGAGTGTGGATGAAGTCTTTAAAAGAAAAACTCTTTTGCCAAACATTTGATTGGTGGCAACCTGGATTGTTTCATGCTTGGACTCCAAGTTCTGAATTTGCAACACAAAAAGGGTAGTTGTGCATTGCTTCTCTTTTTTATACCTCAGCACATTCTCATCCATAAAAAGTTTTTTAGCAATAACCTTTTTTTGCTATAAACTGTTTTAAGTCATGTCCATGATGATTGAGCTGAAAGGCACGGATCTTTTTTTTGTATGTTTGATACCTTTTTATTTTGCACAAAATTATTATTTTTTCATCTAAAATTTGATTACTGTCACTTAAAGGCAGATATGTCTCTGTTTGAATCTTTCATTTTTTTCTTAGCTTTCTGTACAAAAAAAATCACTTTGACATGGTGCTGGATACCTGGAGGGTTCTTTCTGCAAATCCAACAGAATCCAGTTAAGGTTTAAAAGGTGAGAACTTCCTTCTGACTAAATTAGACAAGCCCTTGATTTGCTCTACAAGGAAAAAAAGTACATCTATAGACATCTGCTCAAACAAACCTTTTACTGTTCATTTGGGTACAGATGTCTTCTAAATGAATATCTTGAAAAATGCTTTATAAGGCTCATTTGTCTTAAACATTGATTTCTTACTGAAGTTGAAAACTATTGATCATGGAAGGTGCAGAGCAAAGTTAAACCCCCTTCTTATTTTGCATTAAGTTTAGATATGTGTAAAAAAAACTTTCTAACTGACCGCATCAAATGAGCAAAGTCATTGTTTAGGGCTGACTCATTTACCTTTTTATCAATGGCTAGTACAGCATTTTTCGGTATGAGTAATGTTCACCACCTCATATTGTTCAGCCTTCCATCTATGTACTTCACTCAATAATGAAGAAATATCCATACGGGAACGTTTTCTTTTTTTCAACATGTCTTAATTTTCTTGTTTCTTTTACTTTTTGCTTAGTCACGAGCAGCAGAACAGGCAATTGTCTTAAAGCTTGTCTGGGAGTTACAGAAAAGGATTATAGCTATGACCTGTAATGAGCTGTTTGATGTACTCTAGGGTTTGATCCCCGCAACTTCCATTGATCTAATACATGACTCTGATGAAAGTCACTTAACTGGGTAGAGACTAATACAGTCCAGAATGGTCGAAGTGGATTAGTGCTTTACCCTAATTAACAAAAGCAAATAAACAAAATAACAAATAAAGATGCCTTATGTAGCTATATTTAAGAATATATTTTATTTCCTAAATGTTTTTTCTGACATTTATACATTAGATACAAAACAATTAAGATTATCAAAGTGGCAGCAGTTGCTAAAGTTGAAGTTTGATATACATAGGTAGATATATTACTGATAAAACAAAAATGGTACACAAAGGTAAGACTGCAGGTTAGTGCAGGCGAAAGGACTAAAATCCAAATGAAAAAGTTTAAAAAGAAAAATTTTTAATATATTTCAATAAACACTTTCCTATAACCAAATGATTTGAACTTCATCAGACAAATACAAAACTAAAGAAACCTATTCAAATAACCCACCACCATGTCATATGACCTCTGATAGATGACGTCACCTTGTTAATCCTATATATATATATATATATATATATATATATATATATATATATATATATATAAAATATATATATATATGTATATATATATATATATATATATATATATATATATATATATATATATAAATGAAAAAGCATTAAAATCAAACCACAGCTGTCTAATAATTATACACTTATATGCTATTTTATAAATACATAGACATTCACCTTTCCAATGCTCTAATTTTCAAAATACAGTAAAGAGAAAAACCATCATTAAGACCAGAAAAGCTACATGCATTTAGTCTTAACTGCAACATAAGTTAATTTCTTTCTAGGGCTAGTGCTCAGGGTCAGCCCCTTACTCCTATGTCCACTTGATTGATTACTTTATATTTAAAATAATGTGTGGGGTATAGTGAAACAGGTTTAGCTAATGCATTCTGTAAATTTAATTTTTTAGTGCAATATTGGTGTTCATAAATATGTTCTCTAAGTTTCCTTTCAGTTCAGGAGAAAGGGGCGGAACTGATTTTCTCTTTTTTGGTTAAGTCAGTAGATGAAGCAGATTTACATTGACTAGAAAAGGTACTATACAAATAGAAAAGGTCTTGACCAATATGTGAAAGTCCTGAGGTGACAGATATAGGCTATTTTTGGCAAAATAGGTAGGACAGACAACAACCTCCCTCTAGGCTGATATGTATTGCATCCCCTTTCCTCCCTGCAGCTGACTACTAACTTCACCAGGTTTTCTCTTTGTTTACCAGCTTTGCCAGACTCACTCTAGCCTGCCCTGGGATCATCATGACCCATGTCTGGGCCCAATGAGATCAAAGACTGGCACACTGCTGCCAAGTACTGTGACCAAACTCTCACCAACCTGTGGCACTGTGCTGTGAACTTCACAATTGCTTCTCTCAGGAAGGGCATGCATGCTTCAGCATATGCACAACCTACCAGCTAAGAAGCACACTGCTTATGCAGCACAAAGCTTGCAGTCTCTTAATGTGGCTTTATGTGAGTGAGACTTAACTGCTTTGCATACCCCCTCCCCCACAGAACGGGCAAGCAAATGTTGACTACTCACTTCTGTCCTCCCATCTGTGGCATAATAAGGGGGCTCCAATCCCTCTGTAGCATACTACTATCATTGAAATCTATATTGTTTTCATGTTGATCGCTAACCCCAATCTTAGCTAATATCAACACCTGCAATAATGAAAAAAAGAGGGAAAAAAAGCATTTCACTGCCTTCATTGACCAGAGGAAGAGAAACAGTAATGGTGTACATAACTGACCACAATTGTTAGACAGGGATGTTCTTGATTTTTTTCCTATAATTGCAACATCTTTATAAAAAGTAATGTTTTCGTTTTATATTCAGTTAGTAACAATAGCAGTAAATCTGTCGTGCTCGCTTATTATGGTTTTAATAAAGTGCTATACAAGATAACAAGTCAAGTTGTAGCAATACAAAATACAAAGAATAATACAAAGTATGAAGTTTGTAAAAAAGGAACATTCTCTCACAGCAAACACTCAAGACCAGAAGCTTGTACATTTATTATGCTATGATAGCAAGAAAATAAAATGTGTAGTAATGACAATGTTTGCAAATATAATTTAAGCAACGGTCATCTAGCATTATTCTAACTTCCTTTCTGATCTACATATGAATTTCTTGAGATTTTCTGTTATTTCCCATACTGTAGCACAGATAAATACACATACTTTAGTTCAGAACTTATTCAGTAATATCCAAGACTTTTTCCTCCTTGCAGGCTTTCTATTGAAATCACTTCCTTACAAAGTGGTTGTCAGAAATGTAAAATACTATATCATTTTTTAGATTTCTTTTCCTCATAATTCTTTCTGAGTGCAATGAAATAAACACACTTGTGGACCACTTTTTCTTAACAGAATATTTACTTTGATACAGATGAATGTAAGTGTGTGAGTAACTCAGTGTGTGACCTTTAGCTAACAGATGCTAAGTTAATTCCAGTAACAAACTTGACAGTGTACTTTCTGAGGGCTCCATTTCTCATAACTGGTTTACATCTGTCTTCTTAGATTAATTAATTTCAGTCAATTGTTCATTTATATTGGTGGTCCTGATTTTGACAGAGAGAGAGGAATTTTATACAAACACAAGAAATTTATAATCTGTCTTGACTGAGGCCCTTTTAACTAGGCAATGAATTTTCTTGCAACTTTCTTATTCATATATGTTTCCAACATTACTGCATTGAAATTTCTGTTTTAAGATTCTTTATAGTTATTCAGGGTAGATTATGTAAGCTGGTGTCTACTTTTGAGATTCCAGTGCTGTAACAGTTCCCCCTGAACAAACATGTAACCCATGTCTATTGTTCTTCTTGGGTTTATATTACGTGATCAAATGATCACAATTGTGAATGCTCTAAAGAGCGAAAAGGCAGCATATCAAAACCATTATTGTGGGGGGGGGTGCCCCCACACCCATCGTTAAATATATATATATACCAACTCCAAGATCACACTACAGAGAGGAAAGGGCAAATATTCCATTCTTCACTGTGATTCCACAAAAAGCACTTCAGTGTGTTGCCTTTTCACACTTTAGAATGTTCACAATTGTGATCATTTGATCACGTAATATAGACCCATTCCTTTTCAGTGGGTATCAGTATTCAGATTTTGTCAGTTTGTGCACTTCATAACCCTCACTATATATTGTAGCTGATGCAATTGTTTCACTGTCAAGACACTTTATTCCAAATTTAATTGCAACAACACTAGGCTAACACAACCTAGAATAACAAATATAATCAGTATAAGTCTCATTATTTTTATTCTCCTCAGCCACCGATAGAACCTCTCAGCCAAGAGAACTGTGTTTCTTTCTCTGTTTGTGCTTCTTTGACCAATTTCATCAATTAGCCTGCAGTGGCTCCTCTTTTCCAGGAATATAGGAATATAAGTACAGAATTACTCTCGTACCAATTCACAAGTAACATATTTATCAGCAAATATATAATAATTCATATGTAAAACATTACTTAATTCCTCTAACAGTGCTAACTTCTGAGCATTCTCAAATTATTTCCCCCTTCCATAAACAGGAAAGATTGGTGCTCCTGCTAAAATATCATCCTCTACATACATTTTTACAATGTTAATGTTTCTTTGTAGTTGACTTTCCTAATGATTTGATTAGGCAAGGTAGAAGTTTGCCTAATTAATGGAATTACATGTCCTAAATAATACAATCTACTCAAACCTTGAGGAGTTATTTAAATGCTCTTTTCTTACATATGCAATATATACCTGCCAGAAGTTGAATAGTTTTAGCTTTTCTAAATGCAGTACAGGTATCATTACTAAAATGTTCATAACTTTGTTCAAATATATTAACAGTCCCATATTTCTGGTAAATTGATGGTTATTTCTTCCATTTCTTCGTAGGTAAACTTTAACATTTTCATGCACAGGTCTTCAGAAAGGATGTTCAGTCTCTATTTCTTTAACAGAGTTAGTCTTTGAGTCCATAAGGCTGAACATCTGTAGAACATCTCTGGAAACAACTTCACCGTTACAATTTTTAGGTATCTTCAATTAGTTGAAAACTGGTAAATACCAAAAATGTCAGATAGAAAGTTGCATCCTTGATGAACTTTCAAATGTATTGGTATGAAGATTTATTAAGATCTTTTTCTGTTAGGAATTTCTTTCAGTGGTATCCGAAAAAAGATTGAGAATCATGCTTAGTTGATATATCTGATAATAGTGCCCTTTGCAAAGAAAACAACAAGTTAGTTATTTTCCCCTCTATTTTAAAGTTTTTATATGCTTTGGATTTCACCACTTATTGGCAATTGATTTTTATGCACTGAAGCTTGCACTGCCACTAACTCTACATTTATAATAATGTAAGGTCCTACTCAGTTTATGTAGAATTGTGCTTGAGTTACAAATCTGGTGTACCATTACAATATTTCTTTGTTCCAGTTGTACCTCCCTCTTTTAACAGATCTCATTTTGTTTGTGAATTTCTAAACTGTAGGCTTAACCAGATTTGCAGACTCTCTCCTTTTGTTCAACTGCTTTGGTCTTGAAGCTGGTCTCACAACCTTAAAGTTTATTTATTTATTTTTTGTCATTATTAATGTAAAACAAATTATGGTGCCCTGGAAATGAACTCACCCAATTAGCCATTTAGAAATTCCCTAGGGTATGATTTTTTCCAAACACCTCTAGGGCTAAGATCTTCTTAGGAATACATTAGTAAGCAAGAAAAATGTACAACAATCACTACTTCAGGAGTCGGGAAGTCCCCCTCCAACTCCCTGTATTGAGGAGGAGATTCTGAAATGTTCCACCTCCAATCTCTAGAATGTGTCCTCCTGGAAATCAAACTTTATCTTCTTCCCCTCCTTCTTCTCTATGTTTCTTGTACTATCTTTATTTTCCTATTTTGACAGAATCTCTGTTTAATTCCCCAAGTTTGACACATTTGCTTTTATTACCTCTCCAGTGAAGTAGGTTCCCTGATCACTATGTATCTCACAAAGTACAGCTGTACCCTTTCTCAGGACCCCAATGCTTGTGGAAGCTGATACTCCTTCCCCCTGTTTACAAAGTAAAATATGATTTATGAGCAAGCACTTTTTAAATTAGGACTATGTGTATAAAACCAGTGGTACTCAGGAATCATCTTTGTCAGTCAATCCCAAAATAAAAAAAAATACTGACCCCATGATGCTTTGCTTATTTACTATTTAGCCACTTGCCTTTTTTCCTCATAGATTTAGCTTTGATTGTTTTTCAGTTTGGCATCCCTGAAGGGCCAGGAAATGAAGACAGTGCCAATTGCCAGTTGCCAAGATGATCCCAGGGGAGGATAGTGACAGAAGCAGCTCAGTAATTCAGAGGTGGAAGAGTCTGCATCTTACTGGTGAGTATTTCCTATAGTTTGCTTACTTATGAGAAACAGAGTACTAAAAATTCATTCTCCTTAATGAAGAACTATAAAAATTAATATGGGATAACTGTGAAGATATGTATGTTAACAAGAGTTTAGATGTGGGGAAGCAAAGCACCACAGCTGTGAGAACTAGAAATAAGAACTAAAAACTGAGTAATGATATAATTGCAACAAATGTCTATTACAGCAAGATACTAAGCCAGAGAAAATATCTGAAGCTGGGCACAGATTCATTCATTTGAATAGAAAATGTTTCAAGAAGAGTTGAAAAATTGTTTTAAATCTTCTTTAGATAAATGAAAACTTTCGAAGGTTAAGAAAATCTCCCTAAAAAGGGAACCAGAACCCGAGGTTACTTTATTCCCCAGCTTTTTCTAAGTATGAGCTATCTGAGATAAGTCAACAGACAATCACCCAAACAAAGGGAGATGAAAATAATAGCAGTTCACAAAAAGGGGACCCACAATTCTTATCAGATGCTATACATGATTGGGTGAGTCAAGGACAACATAAGGGTATAGAGGCCCTGTTAAAAAGATACTCTTATCAGCAAAATAGTGTAGCAAAATCAGACAGACAACTAAAAGAAGTGGCAAAAGGAATAAAAACTTTACAAAATGAAATAAAAAAGTAAACAACAACATAAAGAAGTATGTAACCAGACAGAACAGTTAGAACAAAAGATTTGAATGCAAAAGGATCAAATAGTTAATCTAGAGGGAAAAAAGTGGAATTCAGAATTATGAAATAACAGCACTAAAATCAGCTCTACAGGAAGCTAGGACAGAAAGCTGAGGAAAATTGGGGGGAAAGTTAGACAAACTCTCCTAGAAGGCATAAAAGGAGTATACCAAATACTTTCTGTTTGGGGATATTATCTATGCTAAACAGATTGGGACAAACTTGCAGAAACTCTTCTTAAATCCAATTCTCAGTGTAAAGGATATAGCTGCAACATTCAGTTACATTCCTTCAATGACTCCTACTGCTTCAATATGAAAAGACAGCACCAAAGTTAAGACAATGTGCCCAAATACACAGGAACTGGATAATGGGCCTCCTTATAGGTCCCTAACCCCTCAAGAACTGCAGAAAACATTAACATACTTGTGAGGTAAATGGGACCCCTATAAAGAGCCATTGACCGAGAGGAGAGTAAAACTTGAACAAGAGAAGAGAATATTTATATGGTCCAAAGAAGACCTATGTTCTTTGACTATTGCTATGATGCCAGTAAGGAAAATGTTATTCTAAAGACTTGGGAATGTATAACCAGCTGGAAAGAATTTCAAGAATTTTTTACAAGATATACCACCTAATCATAAGCCAAAATCAGAAGTCAAAACAGTATATGTTAGCAAGGTGGAGGTAAATGCAAGACATGATAAGAAAAAAAAATAAATAAAAATGTAAAGGAAAATGTACTAACTGGTAACAAGAAAGGATACATAGCTAAAAACTATTGGGCACAAAGTGATGATCTAGCTGGACAGGGACCTGATTAAAAGAAGAAAAGAAGAAAAAGAAAAGAAAAGAAAAAAGGTTAAGTAAAACAAAAAAGTGATATATCTATATCTCTCTCAGTATATATATATATATATATATATATATATATATATATATATATATATATATATATATATATATATATATATATATATATATATATATATATATATCTATATCTATATCTATGGGTCTACCTGATAACACCGGCATGCCAAAACACCGACAACAAAATAACCGACACGACAAAACTGAAAGTTCAAAAACATGAAACTTCACATGCCCGACAAACCACAATCCCGACAATCAACAAAACAAATAACTTTCCCGAAAAACATGCACATAACACAAGCACACCAAAGACCTTACAAACCTATACTAAATCTTACATACACAACTATATATGCACTAACCTTAACCCAAACCCTAACCCTAAGGTCCGTCACTATCGCACACTTACCTTACCCGCACCCTAACTCACTTAATATGCCCCTAATCCTTAAGTCTGTCACTATCGCACACTTACCTTACCCGCACCCTAACCCTAACTCACTTAATCCACCCCTAACCCTTAAGTCAGTCACTATCGCATACTTACCTTACCTGCACCCTAACTCACTTAACCCGCCCCTAAACCTAAAGTCCGTCACTATCGCACACTTACCTCACCCACACCCTACCCTAACGTCCATCACTATCACACACTTACCTTACCCACACCCTGACCCTAACATCCACCCTTATCGCACACTTACCTTAACATGTTGGTGTTCTTAATGTCGGGATTCTCAACGCCTTAACATGTTGGTGTTCTCAGTGTTGGGATTCTCAACTGTTGGTCTTCTCTGTTGTAGATCTTCCGGTGTCGGTCATTTTCAGTTTTGGTTAATTCAGGTAAACCCATATATAGATATATATACATACATATATATATATATATATATATATATATATATATATATATATATATATATATATATATATATATATATATATATACACACACAAACACACACACACACACACATATATATATATATATATACATATACATATACATATACATATATGAAAAAGGAAGTGTGACTCAGTACCAAGGACTGATATTAATTGTAATTGAGTTTGTTTTGTTATTTATTGACCATAAAACATATGTATGAATACTAACTAGGTTATGTACAGATAATGAGCAACACACTTGTAATATCTGAAAGAAATTTAGAAATGAGACAGTAATGCAAGTGAGATTAAAACTAAATCTTAAAAAATGAAGTCAGCTAATGAAGACTTCTGTTACTTTTTTGGGGGAGAAATAGTTTCAGCAGTACAGAAGTGTATTAGTGAAGAGAAAAACATAACAGATTAGGCATTTACCACTCTGTCATACAGATACTGTCACAGAGTTAAAGCAAGCCCTAGGAATCTTTGGATTCTCACTGGAATGAATACCTGATTACATACATAAAACAAGACCCTTGTCCAACATGATCAAGAGTAACAAGAAAGGGGATGAGAATCTCAGCTGGGATAATGACACTCCACCAGTCTTTTCTAAATTTAAAGAGGAGCTTCAAAAAGAGAAAAGGAGTGCATCAGACAGACTGGTCACAATGGGAAAATAGGATGCCTATTTTGTTGCAAAAAAGGAACTATGGTATTAGGTTCTAGGTTATTACTGCCAGGCCTGAATTCTACCTGAGAAAGGAGTGAGGGAATGCGAGATAGTAAAGCAGTCCACTGATGTAACAGTCAAATACATGCTAGAAGGAAATCTATAAGGCATGACTAATACACGACTTGGTACAATATCCTCGAGTTTTGTAACCCAGAAAGAGGGAAGAACAACAGCTGCAGCAGTGATCACATACAAATTGCCACTCTATCAACTACATGTCCTAACAGATACTTATAATTATTTGGAGACTGATTTGGTTTTAGGCAGTGTAATATGATAATGCTTGATGATTGTCCCAGTCCTACTATAACTTAATTTCATCTTACCTTAGTGTTTACTCTGTGATGTCATGGGTCATAAGTTAATTACCAGGCTAGTTACAACATACTAATCATAAGGACAGGGTCCTGACAGGTATGCAAAACTAAGAGTACATGAAAGAAAAATACTGCAAAAATAAAACATCATGTATTTTCTTTGCTTTTTGACAGTGTGTTTGTTGTGGTTTTTGGCTTTACTAGGTGTTAAAAGTGGAAGGCTTCAGCTGTTTGTTGCAACCTCAAAAATGCTGTCCTTATATAGTGATGGCCAAGTTGTCATTTATTTTGTTTTTTCTAATTTTGAAGGTAGGAAAGACTTTTTTTCATGAAGCAAAATTTGGGAGCTTTAATAGTTAGACTCAGTGTTGTTTGCCCCCAAAAAGGTTAACATGGTTGTTAAAATGATGGATTTAGACAGCAACACTGTTTTATTATGGTTTACCTTTAAAATGTTTAAGGCAAAATGATTTTTAAACAAAAGACTGAACTACAATGTCGAAAACAAAAACAACATATAGCCTAAATGTCAAGCATCACAAATATGACGATTGATGGTTCACATACCAGATTTCCAGCTTCGAAAGTCCATATGTCCCTTTATGTTTAATGAGGGGGGAACCCCTCTTGAACCTCCCACACCCCCTGAAAATTATATATATCAACTCTAAGATTGCACTACAGTGAGGTAAAGGGTAAATTTCCCAATCCTCACTGTACTGCGATCTTCATTCACAATGCCTAACTCATAATAATGAATCAAGTTTTGCTTTCATTATTATGATTTCATATTATTCCAGTTCGACTTTGAGAAACTTTGAAAATGTACTTTCAGCTACTTGCTGTTCATAAAGGAGTAAGGAGCCTTTAAACTTTTGATGCCAAACCTTTTATTATTTATACCTCTATAAAGAATTGCCACTACCAGTGAGGTTTATTTTCATGCTGTTTATGAACTGAAGTCATAGACTTTTGCTTCCAGTTCATTCTTGTGAATATAGATATGGTTCCCTAAAAGGTGAATTCAGATTTTGGCTTTTCAGTGTGGTCAGGGTGGGGTGAATGTTACTTGTCAGAAAGTACTGTAATTCTCATACTCCTGCATTAGAAAACATTAATATTGCTGTTCCTTTTAATCTTGGTTAAGAAAATAACAGTGAATATAAGCCACAAGATGTCAAATGCACTGCTCTGTTGGCCTTTCTTTTACCAGTAATACAAATAGACAAAACTTCGCTGAGTGATTTTTGCTGCATTATAAGTTAAATCTAAAGCAGGTGGCAAAAGAGTGGGAAAATTAGCCTTTGAATTACAGTTTTCTAAGTGGTAGAGACCCCTCAGATTAAGAAAAACCCATCATAGTGAATGGTGTTGGAAGAAATCAACCTTAAGGGGCTTTCAAATGCCTGATAGGGTGAGGTCTTGTTTTTCCTACCAAAGGGAACCTCATACAAGACTGAGTGAAAAAGCACAAATTGGTAGACAGATGGCTCCAGATATTGGAGATCTCAAATGGGATGTTTTGTAACAAAAGAAGGCATATCTCCCTGGGGGATGTTCAGGACAAAAAGCTGAACTACACTTAGGAAAGCAGTTCTAGTACTGCCAAGACCTGTAAACATATACAGTGACAGTGAGTATGTAATCCACATCCTAACCTCATCCATTCCCATCTGGGCAAGAAGAGGCTTGATCACAGCTGATGGTAAACCAGTCAGCCATCAGGAATTATTAACAGAAATTTGAAACCAGATAAAAGATGATAATCCTTCTACAGTATGCATAAATAAGGTCAAATCACATCCCAACGATGAAGCAAATAGTCAGGCCAACCAAACCATAGATCAACTAGCAAAATAAGGGAATCTCATTGTTGAACAAAGAAATCCAGTACAGAATGGGTCACAGTACTGGTTATAATAGGTAAGTTGCATGTTAGAAAAACAAACAACAGAAACAATATAGAAGATCTTGAGTAAGTGCCAGTTACAAATAGATTTAAGTATAAATCCTCTGCCTTTACATTATACAGTTTCATTTTGTGGAGACTAGTGCATGGTGTATGAGCACACAGTGAAGGACAAGGTGGGCGAAATCACCCACATTCAGTGTGATTGGATCATCACAACACCTAGCATGTGGGCTAATAGTTTTAGGGGCAGAAGAAATGGCTGTCTTTTCCACAGAGTATTAGGAATAATGGTAAGTTTAAGTGTAATAACTGTGGGGATTATTTATGTATTTCTATTTATTTATTGAATTTGTTGACCGGGAAAGTCCACTGGGCCTGGAGGAGCCCATTTTCAGTGGACACCGGTGAGAAAAGCTCCACATTATTACATACAGTTAACAAATTAAAACAAGTTATAACATTGTAGATACATGAATAAAATAGATGCATTACTACATACATGTATGTCATGTCAAGTCATGAATGACAATTAAGAACTGTCTGCATTTTATGAAGCAAATAATGTGGATATTTTGAAAGCTTAACTACATTGCGCTTCTATGTGTGTTCCAGTAGTGCTATGGAGCTAAATAGAGATTTGAGACTTGTAGGATCTGCATAGAGCAAAAGGTCGTTAGCAACTCCTTTACATATCTCTGAATCAAACACCTAGTGCAGTTGGAGCAATTGCATTAGTGCTTCTCTTATCAATCCCCACAACCCTAATGCAAAGCCACTTACTCTCATACACAGTCACATAGACACCCATACAATACAGTCAGTTACACACAAAGTCATGTACGAATAGGGGTCCCAGTCATATTCTTACAAAAACACATAGACATATACATACATACATACACATTCTACAGTACAAACACACACACACACACACACACACACACACACACACATAGCCCATAGCATTGACATACAAAAAATAGTTATTGGAGAACATCATAAAATAATGCATTCAGTACTACTGCTCTGCTCCAAAATAAAGCAACAACACTTGTCTCTGAGTCACTCTATCATGCACTTCTAATCCCATGAAACATTAATCATTGGAAGTGAAATTGCAAATTCTCCCTTAGTCTGCCCCCCCCCCACCCTGAGTCTCTTCTGGACAGAAGTCAACAGTAAGTGAACTAATCCCCAAATAAAATACCTTCACCACCACACATCTCTTAGCTACCTCCTTACCATCATATCCCACCATATTGGTGTCCAAAGAGCTCAGGGACAAAACTAGATTAAGTTGCACAGCTGGGCTTGTAAAGACCCTATTAGTCATTAGCCAATTATAAATGTATGAACCTATAAACCACAGTAAGGCTCAAGGGCAGAGCACATGGATAATTTACATTAGCTGTGTCCATAAACTGCATTTTCATGTGGCATTATCCAGTTGACTGCTGTATCACTATTTACAAAAGACTTATTACCACTCTAGCAGTATGGCTATCTTTGAATCGATTCCTCATATTGACCAAAGCAATCATGCTAGAAGCAGTGCTGAATAGTACATTGTGTGTTCCTATATCACCCTTTTATCTCAAATTTATAGCAGTATAAATTGAAGATGTGGCATACATAAAACCAGACCAAAAAGAAATGAAGAGGTTAAGAGGAACAAGGTTGCAAGTGACAGTCAAAGGTGAGAGTGAGGATAGTCTGTGAATTAAGATTAACTAGTGACAGAGGACAGTGTTGAAAGCCAGGAAAGCATTCAGTAAAAGGTATACTGGTGTACTCAAGTCTTAAGTGAGAAGATGTACAGTGATTGCTGGTTGTGGAAACTTGAACAATCTGTAAGGCATGTGTGTGCACCCATACACACAATTCTGTATTATTATTACTCTGCTTACATTTTTTTCCTGCAACTGTCAACTCACATGAAGCATTCACTGATTGGTGTACACTCTTAATTAAAAAACATAAACTTGCAAAGAAACAAGAGTAACCAAATGGACGGCATGGTTACTGAAGAGAAGTCAGGTTACCTGTACATCCTGGGGTATTCAGGTGGACCAGTCCAACTCTGCTTTCTTTCCTTTCAGACCCAATATTATTTACATCTTGAAATATCATGTTGCATAAGTGAACTGAAAGGTGTTTTAACTACAGCCATGTCAAGTATTTCACAAAAATGTATAATTTTTCTGTAACTGCATTTAACAAGAAATTCCATAGTAGCACTAAAACCAGCCATCATACAGTAACAAAGGCCCTCCTGCACTCTTGTGGAAGAAATGTGCAGCCCAGGACCTATCCGAGTTGGGGATTGTTGGAAAAGGGCTCAATTTTGGGCTCTCCCACTGGATAGTTTGAGTTTAACCTGTTTAATTATGTTTGTATTTAAACACTGCATTTGCATGGTTTTGAGCTTAATTTGGCAGAGCTGCTCCGAGTTTGGCAACTTAGAGTGAGACCTGGAGAGAATCTAAACTAAACCAAAAGCATCTACTGTGATCTGCAAAAAATAAGTAAATTTAAAGCTTGCATTGCACTTTTTAAACTGTTTTCTGCTTAATTGTTGTTGTTGCTGCCTGACTGTTTTTCTGCACTTTAAACAACTTGGTTCTGCTGTATCTCCTAGCATAGGCTAGATTCAGATCTGATGAATCTAGACTGTTTGGCATATACTGAGCACTAAAACCAGCCCTCCTACATTAAGACCCTTGTGGCAGAAGTGTGCAGTCCAGGACCCATCTGAGTTGGGAGTTGTTGGACAAGGGCTCAGTTTTGGGCTCTCCCATTGTATTGTTTGAGTTTAAAGTGTTTAATTCCATTTGTATTTAAGCACCACATTTGTGCACCATGCAATGGGGTTTAGTGATGCTGTGTATAGATACAAATGCTAAGAACCAACAATTTTCTCTTCATACCTGTTAAAGAACCCTCCTCAGTTCCACTGCCTCTTGCTGTACTACTCAGTTTTGCTTTGCTAAACAGCGAGCAACTCAGCTGCATATTCTGAAGTAATGATGCAGTCCTCCACCCTTAACCCTCTGCAGAAAAAACATCTTTGTTAGTCTCACACGCAAATTGTGTTCCATCTTACCCATCCCAACTAGTTACTACAATATATAACTGGCATAATGGACAGACAGTTTTCCAGTATTTCTCCAGCCAACCTGATTGACACGGGCATTCTGAGGCAATGTAGCAGCAATTGCCTCATGTATACTGACATCACTTCCTCCAAAAGCAATCAAATACAGTATGTGAGAGATGTAACTATACCATGAATTTAGAATCAATCCTCTCATGTAACAATAAACAAGACATACTACAGGTTGTCAGGACACAACTCCCCATCACACAAATTAAGGTCAAGACACAAACCCCAATACACGGAGGTATTCACTTAGAGCCTACCTAAAAACCAGAGACCTCCAAAGCGCAAACAACATAAACATACTGGTACACAAATATAATCCACCACTACACATTTCAACACACATATCAGTGTCTCAGCAAGTATGCCCCCAAGACAAAACACCTCAAAACCAAATGTTCTGGACATTGGTGACTCAACAGTGAGACACACAGATGTTCCCCCTCACCAGACTGAACAAGGGTCACTCAGCAACAATTAACATTATGACCCTGTCATAATACATGTTGGTATGAATGACTTGAGACGTACCTCTCTGGACTATATGAAGACAGACATGACTGAACTCTCAGATTATGTCTCCCAGGCAGGCATGTCCCTAGCCCTAAACAGCTTTCTCCCTTCGCCTAGGATGATGACAAAATGCAGACAAAAATTATTGATTTCAATAATTGGCTTAGCCTCTGGAGTCACTCTAGCAGGCTCCAGTATCTGTCAGCCTGGGAAGACATGGTTGACAGTCCATGCTGCTTTGCCAGAGATAGCCTTCACCTGTCTCCTCAAGGCTTTTGGATACTGACAAAGATGCTTGCCACCCCCATTGTGCCTTTTTAGGCACTGTCCAAACAACAAAACTTCTGACGTAAAGAAATCTACTAAAGATAAACTCAAGGTCGTGCTGCTTAATGCTAGTAGCTTAAACAGTAAACTGCACTCCCTGGAAGCACTTCTCATCTTGGAAGCTGCTGACATTTGTGCAGTCACTCAGACTTGGTTCAAGGACACTGAGAGTACCCCAGCCGTGCAAGGCTACAATGCCTTTCAAATGCTCAGACCCCAGAATGAGTGTGAAAGAACCATAGTTGGAGGTATATCCATCTTCATTAAATCCAAATACACATCAGGACTGATGGAACAGTATGACTCTCTTGAGCTACTCCAGGTCCAATTAACTATTGGTAAAATACCTTTCCACATCATCTCTAGTTACAGGTCCCTAAACATGAAACAGGAGAAGCACACTGCCTACCTGGACCTGCTAGAGTTGCTCAGTATACAGTCAAACACCTTGGTCATTGGAGATTTCAACTATCCTTCCATTAACTGGGCATCTTACATGAGTACTAACACAATCACTACAAGATTCTTCGACTTTGTCAGTTCAAATGCCCTGGAACAGTTGGTCTACACCCCCACTAGGGTAATCAAATGTCTCAGACCTAGTGCTCACCAACATGGGGGGGGGCACTGCACAACCCCCTGTGTGTTGCCCTCCCTGGTAAGGTCAGACCATAAGTCTGTCTCATTTGAAGTAAAGATCAAACCTGATACCCCCACAGAAGTTAAAAAAAAAATGAAAAAAAATCTCCAAAGCAAACTATTGCTTACTAAGCAATGTGACAAAAAGTTTCAAAGCCCATGTGAACATATCCAACAATGACTCTGATGCACAGGAATATACAAATGCCCTATACAGACACTTAAACAAATGCACTGACTTGGCTGTACATAACAGGAACAAAACTAGGTCTTCCTGTAAAACCAACCCACCCTGGAGGACTGTAAGTATAAATTAATTATCCAACAAAAGAAAGAAACTGATATCTATAAACAGGAGAGATCATACTCAACACAGGAAGAATATCCTCCACAGCTTGAACAAGAAAATCAGATATCTTGTTAAGTCCTCTAAGTCTAGCTATGAGGGTATATTAGCATCCTTAGCTAATGACAATCATAAAGCATTCTTTAGCTACATCCAAAACCTAAAATGAATGCCCAGCTGTATGCTGAACTTATAGTGGATGGTACCACTCACAATGAACATGAGGATATCGCCAACCTGCTAGCTGACAGATTTGGCAATAACTTTACCCCCCTGTCTCCACCAGATGTACCCAAAAGCATTCCTGATATCAATCCTCTACCAATTATCTCCAAAGAACAGGTCGCACAAACACTCTCTAGGGCCACCAACACAGCCTCTGTGGGACCAGATGACATCTCAAGCTGCTTACTAAACAATCTAAAACAAGACCTAGCAGAACCACTCAGCACTCTCTTTAACCTTAGCCTGAGAACTGGCTTTGTCCCAGCAAAGTGGAGAACAGCATCAGTGATCCCCTTACACAAAGGGGGTCCTTTAACAGACTCTGGGAACTATTGACCCATAAACCTGACCAGCCTTATCTGCAAGGCCATGGAAAGAATCATCATGGACCTTACCCACAAGGACATAGGTGACCTTCAAACTCTTGACCTGATCCAGTCTGGTTTCATCAAGGGTAGATCTTGCTTATTAAATCTGGTGGACTTCTTTCAGAATGTCACCAAAGCCCTGGATGAGGGCAAAACAGTACATACTGCCTATCTTGATTTAGCCAAGGGCTTAGACACAATCCCCCATTCAGGCATCATAGAGAAACTCTCCCAGCTGGGGAATAACCCATACATTACTAGGTGGGTAGCTAACTGGCTAACAGACAGAATGCACACTGTCAAATTTGGGAAGTTCACCTCTACCAGTAGACTAGTTACCAGTGGGGTACCACAAGGATCTCTATGTTCAACCTGTCCTGCTTTTTATCTTGGCAAGACTTAGCACCAAATTAGAAACAGGATATATGAACACTGCTATGCCATTAGGAAGTGTGATAAAAGCAATACCTTATACTGTCATTCATTTCAGTGTGCTTATTTTAAGAAATTTGTATTTTAAATCAAAGAAAAAGTGGCATATTTCAAAAGAAGTGTGGCCTTGGGAATAAAGTTGGAATCTAGAGGCTTATACTGGTAGATTAAATTAAGTGCTAGCCAGCCATCTGGTCTTAATGGTAAACAGATCCTGAGTAGTGTTTTGACCTGTTAGAGCTTGTAAGATTTGAATTTAAAGCACTTTAGTTAGGTGCTTATTTTTAAGTCTTTTACAATATAACTATAAAGGTTTTAATGGTAAAGAGATCCTGAGTAGTGTTTTGACCTGTTAGAGCTTGTAAGATTTGAATTTAAAGCACTTTAGTTAGGTGCTTATTTTTAAGTCTTTTACAATATAACTTTAAAGGTTTTTTCGATGTTTTATATTAGATTGTTAATATTGCTAGCTTTGTTTTTTTTTTATGAGGGTTCTTTAAATTTTATTTTTTGAGATGTGTAACCTGTGTTGTTTGGTTGTTTAATTAATTGATTTGTTAACTATGTTATTTAAATGAGATCATCATACTTCCTGTTTACTCTGGTGAAGTTCATGTATTACTTGCTGACATACAAAAATGCTTAATCTTATTGAATACATGGAACATTTCCGTGCCTTTGGTGTTTATTATTTTAAATTTTTTTTCATGCTTGTGGTGTTTGGTTCCTGGGAATTTCCGCTTATTTGTTAAGATAGCTGTCATGCTCAGAAGATGACATAAAGGGACTTGTATAGTTAACTATGAAGTTTTAATTAAACTTGTTTATGGTGATTTGGACATCTAAAAATTCATATTTAGAGTACAGAGAAACATATTGTAAGGCACTGATATATTTGATAAATATGGATATTTCCCGACAATTCACAGTGTCTGAAAAATGATGTGTAATAATCCCAGGAATAAAGGTTGTACTTTCTTTGGTTTTAAACCATGTCTCTATAACTATACTTACATGAAAGTGTCCAAGATACAGCAGAGACTCGAATTCAGACATAAATGTAACAAGCCACTCACTACAGCTAAATACTAGACAAAAGACACTGAAATGCTTCAGTCCTGACTGCAAATGCAGGATTGGCAATTATTTATGAATGTCAGAACTTCACTATCACCTGATCCGCATCTGTAAATTGTGTTCCTGAACACCTTGCACCCACAGTGACTCCCTACTTTGTCCAGTCATAGCTACTCTTCTGACACAAACAAATGTTATGTATATGCATACATACTTACAGATAGATAGATAGATAGATAGATAGATAGATAGATAGATAGACAGACAGACAGACAGACAGATAGATAGATAGATAGATAGATAGATAGATAGACAGACAGACAGACAGACAGATAGATAGATAGATAGATAGATAGATAGATAGATAGACAGACAGACAGACAGATAGATAGATAGATAGATAGATAGATAGATAGATAGATAGATAGATAGTATATATCTCTTTGCCTCTCTCTCTATGTATCTAATCTAACTATTGTTATAAACATGATACACAGAAATGCAATACAGTCCATTAGTTCATAAAATGAAAATAGCTTTACTGGGGTAAAACAATGCTGGAGACTTTTCTCAGGTAAGCAGGTAAAGCAAAAGAAATAATGCAAAGTACAACTTCTATTATATTCTGATACAAAAGTGATGCAGTATTCCAAAGTCCATGAGTTTTTTCCAGTACCTCACCCTTTCTATATTTTCTTTTAGTAGCACTTTACCTGTAGAAATACTGACCTTTCCTAAGACTGGTCTTCAAGACAGGACAACGGCACTAGCCTGGGATGGTTGTAGCCCTCCTTTCTGTATAATATCCTGTTGAGTGATTGGCTTCATTTAACGAAATCCTGTAGGATCCTATTTACCTTAAAGTAATGTTTACAACAACATTTCCATTTAATACAGCAATATATATATATATATATATATATATATATATATATATATATATATATATATATATATATAAAACTTGTTTGTCACTAATAATCATTTAGAGGTGCCATCACAGCAAGAACCACAACATTGTATTACACTGGCTCCTCTCAGTTATAATCCCTCTGTTTCAGGTCAGCTTCAGCCTTTGTGAGCCTTACAGCACAAATTGCATTGTCGTGAATTGAGCTTGGTCTGTGTTTTACCTTTAATTTAAATGGTTGTAAGGAAATCACCCACCTACATAACTTTCTACTTTCATCCTGTTGCCTATTCAGTCATATTAGGTTAACTTGGTTTGTGGCCAGTGTAAATTATTGGATGTGGAGGTAATACTTTAGTGAACAGAGTGTCTGTCTACCCAAGTATTAAGCATTTTTTCTCAATTGCGAATTCTTGGTTTCTGTTCTACACACTGTTCCACATCCAACTCAAAAATCATGGGACTTTCTTCTCCATCAAAGGTCTATAATAGCAGTACCCTAAATCTATGAAGCTATGAACTATGAATGAATATAGCTGATACATCAGTACAGACTGTAAAAGTCCTGTTGAAATCTGGAGAGGTTAAGTCAGGAATTCAACATAATATGTCCTTCAACCACTTTAAAACATTGCCACCCTCTAGTGCCCACTTTAGTTTAAGGGGCATTTCCTTTTGTTGGATCTGTAAGGTAGCACACCACTGACACAAAATGGAATACAGATTTTCTATATGATTCTATCAGAAATACTCAGTCTAGAGATCTAAGCCTTTTCTGCAACATCAATAGTATGGTTTGGACAGACAAGGATATCTCGCAGAAGATAACACTGCTCTGGAACAGACTCCCCATCCACATAAAACAATGTTCATCCCTAAAGGATTGAGAATAACTAAATATCCAAACAATGTGAAGTTTAATTCAATGTTGTATAAGCAATTGACTGAATTATTTAATAACACGGGTATTGAAATGTTGAAATACATGGTTAGAGACTATGAGACACGGAATGAAAGGCTTATAGCTGAAACTAATGAATTACACACTAAATTGTTTGAAGTTAACAAAGAAAGTTTTGAGACTAGAAAATATGACAATTTATTTAAAGAAATTGATAATTTTTGTGACAAGGTTATTAACAGAAAGATAAAGAAACTGGATAGGGACCTGCATGATTACAACAATGGCAGGGCATATCCAATTTTTAACAACTTTAATAAATTCAATAAATCCAGGTTGCAGGTTACAGAAAACATGATTAATGAACACCAGAGAAATGGGTTTGACAATGACACAACACATGAATCCCCTTTAGAGCAGGAAGAGGTAAGGAGGAGCGAGAGGATAGCTGAGAAAGTAAGGAAACATTCTTACCAGAACCCCCTGCCACCCAGGGAAAGAGGGGTGAGATTTCAGGGGAGGATACATGTATATTGACAAACGAGTTAAGTATTTTTTCTAATTCTGGTAGCAGTATTAGTGACGCCCTTGAATCTAATGTACCTTGTATATGTCGGAAAGACAATTTTACTATATACAACTTTACTGACAATATTATAGATGAAGTTTATTTTAACTTATTTACAAAGGGTTTTCATTTTGTGCCCACCAAATTTGGTTCTACGGTCAATACATTAATTGACATTAAACTATTTATAAGGCAATTGAATTTGAATGTTTATTTCACAGGAAAAAACAATATGAAGGAGATTTTACACAAAAAAAGTATATTTAACCCCCTCACTAACCCTTTGTTGAAATTCTTTGAAGAGATGGTTGAAAGAGATGTGAGGTAAATTTATTTTCATAAGGACTATAACAACAAAAACTGGACAGGAGAGGAAGAAACATTATTAAGAAAATTGAGAGAAGAAAAAATTAGAGGGGTGGTTTTGATGTAGCAGGAAATGTATGAAAATTACATACATAATATTGTACAGGATACTGATCATTACATGATAGTATCCCGTAATGAAATAAACATCGCGTATTCTAAGATTAATTATTACTTAATGGATCATTTGCTTCAAGGTAGTATAGACGAAAAACTGTATAATTTCTTATACATAGAAAATCCCCAGCTTCCTGTTATATTTGGGATACCCAAAGTGCATAAAGGGGTAGAACCACTTAAATTCAGACCCATTGTAGCTGGAGGGGGGAGTATTATAGAACCCCTAGCTATATTTGTGGATACACAATTGAAACATTTCATTAACTCAGTTCCACACATCAGTAAGTATTCTTGGGAATTCTTGAGAAATATTCCAACAAGGAAAATTGACACTGAGTTATACGTTGTCACTGTAGATGTGGTAGAATTATTTTCGAGTATCCCCCACAGGATAGGACTGGAATGGTTTTGTGACATTTTAAGTATGGAATCTGGATTAAATGGTAACCTTGTTAATTTAATTATAGAATTCACAGAGACAGTATTGATGAACAATTATGTGTATTTTAACGGTGACCATTTTCAACAAAAGAAAGGTGTTGCGATGGGGGCAGCATGTGCCCCCATTTACGCAAATTGTGTGTTATATTTTTGGGAGAAAAAATATATTTTTAACACAATATGGAAGCAGCACATTTTATTTTACACCCATTTCTTGGATGACATTTGCATTTTTTGGAAAGGGTCTAAGTTAGCATTTCTTCAATTTTATGAATACATAAATTCTTGTACTGAATTTTTGAGATTTACACATACTGTTGATGAAACAAGCATTAACTATTTAGATGTAACTTTATACAAGGACTCACACAATTTTTACATTCAAAACTATATAGAAAATCCACTTTTTCGAACATATATTTACATTTTCAAAGTGGACACCCTTTTTTTCAGAAAAAGGGTATAGTAAAAGGACAGTTAATAAGGGCATCGAGGATGACGAGTGAAGAGGGGATGTTTTTGGGGGAGGTCAAATTTATAAAGAAACTTTTTCTGGAAAGGGGTTACCCGGATTTATTAATACAGACTTTAATTGAGGAAGTGACAAATGGGAGAAAGAATAAATACTTTCCACTATTAGGGCAGAAAGATGACATGACGGTTACTAAGAAGGAAAGTGAAAAGGAAAATTATAGTCAAGCTATGATACATACTTTTTCGGATACTTCCAATATTGTGGAAGGAATTGTTAGTAAATATTGGCCAATATTGAAAATGAACAACAGCATTGGTAATTACATCCCTAACCATCCCACCTTTATTAGAAAAAGAGGAAAGAATTTAAAAGATTTATTTGAGACAAATGAACTGTATAAGACATGGAATTCTAATAGTAAGAAAGGTACATACAAATGTGGGTCCTGTCGACAATGTGAACATATTTTGGATCAACAAGATATTTACATTCCATCTAGAAAGTATAAGTTGGTTCCATCTAGACATTACAATTGTGGTACAAAAGGTATTGTATATATTGGAACATGCACGGTTTGTAACAGTTTTTATATAGGTAAATCTACACGTACCCTAAGAAAAAGAATTTATGAACACTCATATGAAACAAAAAAAGGGAAAGAGTCTAATGCATTCTATAAACACTCATTGACATGCAAAAATATGAATATTAAATTTGCGGTCATTGAGCAGGTAGTGATGGGTCCCGGGGGGGGGGGGGTAACTGGGAATCCAGGGTTGAATACAGGGAGCTATTTTGGCAACTCAAATTGGATGCCAGTAGACCCCCTTGACTGAATGATAGCATTAGCATACAGAGTGTGCTGAGATTAAGACAGGCTAAGTTATAAATAGTTTTAGATACGTTCCCTTATGAATTTTTATTAAAATTTGGTTTAAATTCTATGTAAGATAGACATACATTTGGCTGTTTTTGCCTGTCTTGGTTTAATACTTACTGTGTAGGTTATGCAATTGTATATATATTTTTTAATCACGACACTAGCAATTTTAATAGTACAGTTAGGCTGATTATTTAGGAATAGGCATTACTTAGGGGAAATGTTTATATGAACTAGTTTACACTTAGTTAGAGGTGTTCACACAATGCGAGGGGATCAAATTGTATATATATATATATATATATATATATATATATATATACATATATATATATATATATATATATATTTTAATTTTAGATTAGAAAAACTTTTTAACATGCATATTCGTGCATACAACTGCAAATATATATATTTTTTGCATGTAATACATTTTTCTGCAACAGCATTAAAGCTTGTATGGCAATGTATTACTTGAAGATGAATAGCAAATTTAAGTAGATGCAATTAACATATTGATTGCTTTTAATATATAAGAGGAAATGTTGTTTGAGAGTTTTAGTTCTGAAGAAGCTTTGTTATTGTAACAAGGAGAAAGTGCGCTCAACTTTAAATTGTGCTGTTTGTTTTTATTGTTATTGAAATCGATGGTGGATCTGTATGTCGTTGGAATAAATTTGGATTACATTTTGTGACGGTTCCTGGTTTCTGCCTTGGTTTGTGTTTTTCGTGGTTTGGTGCTTTAATTTTTGCACTTTAAAACATTGCCACCCTCTAGTGCCCACTTTAGTTTAAGGGGCATTTCCTTTTTGTTGGGTCTGTAAGGTAGCACACCACTGACACAAAATGGAATATAGATTTTCTATATGATTCTATCAGAAGTACTCAGTCTAGAGATCTAAGCCTTTCCTGCAACATCAATAGCATGGTTTGGACAGACAAAGATATCTCGCAGAAGATAACACTGCTTTGGAACAGACTCCCCATCCACATATAACGATGTTCATCCCTGTCCACATTCAAGCACAACATGAATCTATGGATGGGAAACAGAATATTTAGTCCAGTACTGCCCCCAGTAATAACAATGGACACATGTCACTCCTAAATGCTTTATCCCATGCATGGCTTCCCTCAAATTATCTATTGTTTGAACTCAGTTATTCTCATTAGAGGTAATATATAATTGTTGACCATGGACTGGGTAAGACCGATGTCTAATCAAACAGTATAGGTTAATTCAAGCAAAAAAGGGAAAATGGCTAGTCTTAAAATGGTCCACATGTTCACCTAGCCTAGAACTTACCTATGAACCTGTTCAACTAACCCCAAGCATGCCCTCACTTGCTTCATAGTGAATCAAAAAAATCAGTTTCTTCCAGCTACTGGCTTCATTTTCCTGGAACATAACAATCCCGCTACTGGCGACATAAGTGAATTGTGCTTCTCAGTAATGCTTAACTTGGAAGCATTGACAGTTAATATGATTTGAATCCTAGAGTCTATAAAGTAGCTCTGATCATCTCAATCCATTATTACATAAACTAAGCAAATTGCAGAATGTTTGACATGAAGTTTTTAAGACTATTTAAGATTTCAGGGTAAATATATAGAAAGACGTTATAGTATAATATGCCCTCTAGTACTGAAATGGCTGACATTTATCTAGCTTCAAGCATTAGATAGATCTGACAGTATTCCTTTGTTATTGTCTACTGTGGTTATGAATCTTGACTTTTTAAACCGACTGCTTCATCAACCCTATGCATTGTGGAGCAGTCAGATTTTGAAATTCTACTCCTAAAATCACTACAGAACATGTTTGCCCCATATGACACTAGAACTAATACTATTGAGCTGACCCTTTTGCTTATCGACTCATCTATCACCCTCATCTAAAACATTTTTTGTACTTCATCTTGCATATCTGTCCTCTGTACTGCTAGTATTCTATAAGGTTTTAAGTTAACTTTTTTAACTTGGAATGGTCTAAATATGGTATTACATCAAATCTGCTCTCCCAGGTAGTTCTGAAAACATTTATATGTTTGTCCTGGTCCCCTTCAATAAATACACATCACATCGAATGATGTTTGGTGACCTTTATTAAACATCCATGAAATAGCTTTGATAAATGCAGTTTGGGACAAACTAAGTTGTCCCAGTCCCTCGAGTAAGGGGGGTAAAGGGGTGTGGGGAGGGTATAGTGGTAGAAAGAAAGGTAAGGACTGTAGTTGGTAAGGATAGTGGGTTTGTGGTGGTGAAAGGGTTAAGGAGAGAGGGAGATGCAAAAGAAGTGAGGTAGGAGTAGGTGGGACTTCTGACAGTACTAAGGGTTTGGGATTAAAGGAAGTAGGCACATTTGGCGTGAGTTGGTGGAGTGACAACTAGCTTATGTCCAGACAACCTGTAGGTATCATGGATGAAGGTAGGCCTTGGATAGTGGGGAGAGAATGGGTTAGGTGGTCTGGGTCAGTCCCCCCGTTGATGTTTTCTAGAGGTTAATTTAAGGGGTGGGCTGGAGTCTGGGAATATAGTTTGAGCTTACTGGTAGGAAAGGGTGATAAAGTACTGTGTGTGTGTGTGTGTGTGTGTGTGTGTGTGTGTGTGTGTGTGTGTGTGTGTGTGTGTGTGTGTGGGTGAATGGTTGGGGGTGGACAAAAAAAAAAATATATATATATATATAAAAAATGAAGTGGATGGGAGTAGTGCTAGGCTTACCTGTGTGTTGAA
The DNA here is from genome assembly GCF_019279795.1 of Protopterus annectens. Classification (NCBI taxonomy): domain Eukaryota; kingdom Metazoa; phylum Chordata; order Ceratodontiformes; family Protopteridae; genus Protopterus; species Protopterus annectens. Next base: position 569,561,060 of record NC_056738.1, on the reverse strand, counting down.
GTTTTTCTTTGCTCCCTGTCATCCGCGGGTCTCCTGGAGATTTGTTGGGCCTTATTTTGGTGGGGCCATGCAGTCGAGTGACATCTGTGGGGAAAGGCTGGGCCTGTCGTTAGCTCCGTCGGGTAGTAGGCCATCTGTGCCATGCGGTCGAGGTAAATAAAAAAACAAAAAAAAAAAGAGGAAGGCGTTCTCACGGGGGTCCTGGTAGGCAAAGGGGGGTCCATCGGTGTAATCCAGCCCCATTTAGGTTGTGGGTAGTGATGGATCATCCCCTTGTGCTCCCTGGTGGGTTCATGGGCTGGTTGTGTCCGTCTCTGGGGTAAATGGTTCTCCCGGTGGTTGTGGTAGGTGGTAGCGTTGGGGTATAGTGGCGGATCATCTCCTCGGTGGTCCATAGTTGCATCCGGCTTCATCTTTGTTGGAGGTAGTGACAGGTTTTCTGTTTGTGCTCCTTGGGGGGGGTTCGTGGGTGTCCATTTGTCTTCTCAGGTTGTCTGAGTGTCCCTCTATCCTGGGATTCGATGGTGGTGGTGGAATATCTTCTCCCTGGTGGGTTCATGGGCCGCTGCTTCCATAGTCGCTATCCCGGTGGTTGTGGCAGGTGTTCGGGGGTCCATTGTGCTTCTTCATCGGTGGTAATAGTGGGGGATTGCTGTTCATGCTCCCTGGTGAGTTCGTGAGTGCCAGTCCATCTTCTTTGGTCCTTCCGGCTTCAGGATGGCGTGACGGCCGATCGGGTGTCCCTCTGTCCTGGATTTCGGTGGGGGTGGTGAAATGTCTTCTCCCTCCTCCCTGGTAGTGTTGTGGGCTGCTTCTGCCATTCTTTCAGCCATTAGGTCCTAGCGACGGTTTGCGCATGCGCACTGTGTTGCTTAGCCGTTTCTGCTATGGAGGGTTGTGCTGGGAGGGAAGGTAAGTGTTTTTTAGGCTTGCTTGTGTGAATGGTGATGGGATTGGGTGGCTTATAGATAGGGAGATAGTTAGAGGGACTTAATTAATTATTTTTTTCTCTCCTCCATAGATACACATGGGGAGGATATTGATAGGGGATATGCTAGGGTTAGGAGGGGGTACTAATGGTAGGAGGTGTAGCTGACAGGGTGGGTGAAAGGTGACGGTGGGCAGGCAGGGGTATGTTAAGGTGCAGGGGCAAGGCAATACTAGGGGCTGGGGGGAGTAGGGCAGTTGGGCTTATAGAATAGTGCTAATATTTTGTTTCTCTTTTACAGATGGCCAAATTACCAGAGCTAAGGCAGAGGTGGCAAGCAATTGTGGTCCAAGTGGAGGAGCTGTTTCAGGAGGCGGCAACATTGGAGTTTGGAAGAGGTGACGCACGATGGTGATAACCCCAGCTGGGGGGAAAAAGCAACAGGCATCGCAGCAGGTGACAGCAGTGGAGACACCGGTTCCCAGCACATCGCAAGACGAAGGTGCAGGTAATGGTTTTATTATGGCAGCATTGTCATGGGAGCTAGAGGTTGGGGATTGTGGGGTGGGGAGGGATGACGACTTGTCAGTTGGGGATCTCAGGGGGCGGTGTGCAAGGGATAGAGGAGGTTCAGAGGCAGCTAGCACAGGGTGCCAGGTACCCGGTTAGAGATGCAACGGGGGGGCGATGGGTTCCAGGGACAGTTCAGGCTTGGGCTCGAAGGTAGGCTCTGATTTTGGGCTGCAACCTGGGGACTGGAAGGCTACCCAATCTTTGGGGCAGGGGACAGGAGCAGTTTTCCGCACATTTTGAGTCCAGTTAAAGAAAAAATTTGGAAAGAGGAGTATGTGGATTTGTTTTAGCTGATCGATGGGGAAGGGGTCCAATGGCTAGTGGAAGTAGAGTCCTCTAACAGTAAGGACTTGTTAGCGGCCTTAGTAGCATTGGGAAGGCAGAGGGTAGGTATGCTTTGCCCTAGGACATGGGATAATTGGGTAGTTGGCTTTATTTATTTTATGGCAGTGCAGCTGGAGAAGGACGGGTTCTTGGCTCTGCCACTGCTAGGCTATTTCCTTATCATTCATGAGGTGCAACGGTTAAGGCTGGGTAATGCGTGGTTCTGGTATGATCAGCCTTTCCGCAAATGGAAGGCTGTGGACCAGTCACTTCACTGGGAGATGCGTCATCCAGATCTATGGTTGGCTATGATGATGGATTGTTATGGGGACTTTAACAGAAGGTTGAGTGGGCCGGAAACAGTGGGTGTGTATTGGTCATTTAATAGTGGCTCCTGTTCATGGGTGGGGTGTAAATTTGCCCATGTTTGTTTGAGATTTGGAGGGGTTCATTTGGCCAATGGCTGTGGTCAGCAGGATTTGTCCTGGAACTCTAATGTTATGGGTCGTGAGGGTGGATTTGGTGGGCAAGGCTTTCAGCTGGCCCAGGGGAGGGGTACTTTTCGTGGGTCCCAGGGATTTGGACTCAGATTCTTTAGAGGCAATAGAGGGAGGGGAGCCGTTCCCTAATAAGATGGAGGTTATCTGGAGTATGCTTCATCGGTTTCCTGGCTTGGCCATCAAAGAGGAGATAATACAGTGTTTTCAAGGGGGGTTTCCTATTAAGTCCACCGTAGGAAGGAGTGGGGGGGTTGCAAGAATTTACGATGTGTTCAATGTAAAAAGGACATCATGGAGGCTTTACTGGAGAAAGAGAGTGGTGCGGGGTGGTTATGGGGTCCTTCTGACAATCCGCCTTTTAGTGCTTACAGGGTGTCACCTTTGGGGTTGGTGCCGAAGAAGCGAGAAGGGGAATTCATAGTGATATATCACTTGTCTTATCTGGAAAGGAATTCAGTAAATGATTTTATTGCAGAAGAGGAGGTTAGGGTGCATTATGCTTCCTTAGATGATGCAGTGAAAGTGATTACGGAATTTAGGAAGCCATGGTTGGTTAAGGTCGATATTGAGTCGGCTTTTCGATTGTTGCCTATTAGGAGCGAGGATTGGCCACTATTGGGGATGTGGGTAGGAGATCAGTACTACTTTGATAAAGCTATGCCTATGGGTTGTTCAGTGGTATGTGCAACTTTTGAGAAGTTCAGTACAGTATTGCATTGGATTTGGCAGCAGAAAGTGGGGACTCAAAAGGCAGTGCATTATTTAGATGATTTTTTGTTGGTAGGCGAAGGAAGGGTAGTAGCACAGGAGGGTTTGCAGGAGTTTGCGATTATGTGTGAGGGGTTAGGGTTACCACTGGCTCAGCATAAGATGGAGGGTCTGGCAAGGGTATTAGAATTTCTGGGATTAACAGTTGATGTGGAGCGGATACTGTTTTGTTTACCAGAGAATAAAATAGAGAGGCTTAGGTCGGTGATACGTTCGGTGTTGGGTAGGGATAAGATTTGGATTCGTTCAGCTATGGAGTTGCTTGGGCTTTTGAATTTTTCCTGTCGAGTGATACACCCAGGGCAAGCATTTTGCAGGTCACTGGTGTATTTGCTGAAAGGGGGTAAGGACAAACACCATTGGATTAGGGTAACCCAACTAGTGCGGGAGGGCTTGGGGTTGTGGAATGGGTTTTTGCAACAATTTAATGGGATATCTTTTTGGCAGTGAGACTGGGTGGGGCAGAGGGAACTTCAGTTGTTTATGGACACAGATGGAGGTGCTGGCAAGGGGGCCTGTTTTAGGGGTTGGTGGTTTGCAGTTGAATGGCCTCGGGATTGAGAGGAGTTATGGAAGTGGGATGTGGCCTTTCTGGAACTGATGCCTATATGGGCAGCTTCTGTGGTGTGGAAGGAGCAATTGAGGGGCAAACGTGTAGTTTTTCACTCTGACAATAAGGCTGTAATGTGGGTATTCCAATAGATAGCTAAGTCGGGCTTGTTATTGTTGGTATTACGTAAATTGGTTTTGCAGAGCCTTTTAAATTTTTTTTCTTTTACAGGAGTGCATGTGCCTGGTGTAAGGAATGAGATTGCTGATAGCTTGTCCCGATTTCAGTTTTGCAGGTTTCGGGGGTTGGTTCCATGGGCAAAGGAGGTGCCAGAAATCCTGCCAGAGGAGGTGTGGAATCTTGGGTCGATGTAGCCAGGCAGTTGGTACGGCATTCCTGGGCACCTTTTACAAGGAAGGCATATGGTAGGGCTCTTTCTGATTTTAATCAGTTTATTTTGCAGCTGCCAGAGGAGGAAGGGGTATGGTTGGAGGAATTACTACTGCAATATGTAGCTCATGCTTGGGGGTTAGGCGGGGCTTTGCAGATGATTAAGGTGGATTTGGCTGTGATTAGCATTTTTGCTAAGGTAACAGGGTTGCAGGATTTCACTAAGTCTTGGACATTAGGGTGTATGTTGAGGGGTTGGGGGAGAATGGTGGTGAAATGTAAGGATACTCGATGGCCATTTATGAGGGTTATATTAAAAGTTTTGTTGAAAGGGTTAGGTTTATTGCAAAAGGGGTCTATGGATTATTTTATGTGGGATACATTATGTACATGGTTATATTTTGGCACTTTTCGTATTTCGGAGTTGTTAGGCTCGTTATGTTGGAAGGATGTCATTATAGGGGAGGGTGAGGTTACTATTGCATTAAGGAGGAGTAAGACAGATCAGTTGGGTAGGGGATGTGTGGTGGTGCTTAAAACTGACAAGAATCCTTGCATTTGTCCAGTAATGTGGGCAAAATAATTTATGAGGAGGCGAAAGGGGAGTGTGGATCAGTTAATTTTTTGTTCAGTGGATGGGAAGGTGGTGTCGAGTAGTAGATTCATACTTTTGGTGAGGAAGGTTTTACATTGTATGGGATTTCCAGCGGAGAGGTTTGCAGCTCACTAGTTCAGGATAGGTAGGGCTTCAGATTTAGCTAGAGAGGGTAGTTCTATTGAATTGATTAAAAGAGTGAGGAGGTGGTCTTCAAATGCATTTTTGTTGTATATTGGATAAGTTGGGGTTTGATTATTAATTTTTCTTCTTTTCTTTTCTTTTAGGGAAGCACATTATCATCTTGAGGCATTCGTTCATCCATTGGGTAGAGAAACGTGCTTTAGTTAGGGATGATGGGGTAAATTTGGGTTTAGCATATTTAGGGTGGTCAGTGTCCTGGCATGGTGTTAGGGGGCTTAGGTGGGATGGGTTGTTACATGAATTTGAGAGGGCTAAACTGAAAGTGGGTTGTCCTTGTATACTAGTCATTCATTTAGGAGGCAATGACTTCGGCATTGTTTCTAAAAAACAATTGGTGGACATTATGCTGTGAGATTTGATGAGATTACAGGCATTGTACCCGGGTATGGAAATTGTGTGGTCAGAGTTGGTTCTGCATTTGTGTTGGAGGGCTGCATATAGTTATAAGGCGATTGAAAGGGTTAAAAGGTGTGTTAATCAAAGGTTGGCTAGGCAATTAAGGATTTTGGGGATGCATACTATTGACCCTAGAGAGTTTGGGGATGGAGAGGAATCTTGGTATCGAACGGATGGAGTACATCTTAATGACATGTGTCTGGATCTTTTTAATTTGCATCTGAAACTCTTTTTAGAGGATATGATTGTGGCTAGGGTTTAGGAGGGGGAACAGCCTGGGATCAGGCTGATGGCGGAGAAGAGGGACAGGATTGTCCTCTTCTGTTCCCCCTCTAAAGAAGGTGGTTATTGGTTTATGGTTTGGTATGATGGTGAGATGAGTAGGTATGCTGCCTCTTTATGTGGGTGAGTAGGTACGCTGCCCCAGTGGAGAAGGTATCAGGGTGAGTTGGTACACTGCCTTGAGGTAAAGTTCATTCCGAGTGAGTGGTGATGCTGCCCGGAGATCATCGTTGCTGAAGAAGATAATTAATGTTGGTTTTTGTGTACATAGTTCATTGTATAATACAGTTTAATAACAGGTCGTCAAATGTATTTATGTGTGTGGTGTGGTTATTTAAAGGGGGAACAGGACAACCAATATTTATTACAACTGAACATAGTACAGCTGATTTTAATCACAACATAAACATCAATGTAATGTTAATCAGGACAGGGTTACCTCACTCATCCTGACCCAGTAAGCAGCATCCATACCTCCACTCACTTACTTTACATATGAAGCAGCATCCCACTCTCACTTCATATACCATTTATTGAATTACACATCCAACAAAATTACACATCCAACAAAATAAGTCAGGACACCGTGACCATACTCATCCTGAGGAGGTAAGCAGTGTCCATACCTCCACTCACTTACTTTACTTATGAAGCAGCGTCCAACAACTCATTTCATATACCATTTATTGAATTATACCTCCAACCAAATAAGCAGCATCCTTACTTCCACTCACTTATATCTACCACTTAAACATCCAACACCAGCAACAGAAGAGGCAAGCCTGCCCCTCTTCTCCACCCAACAGCCTGACCAGGCTGTTCCCCCTCCCTCTTACCAGAATTCCAACAACCTAGCCACCCATACCAAAGGGGAGAGTTATTTCAGCCAAACATCACTCGGTGTATCCATGTTCTCTAAAACCCAAATAGATTCCTATCAGCAACCCCAAAATCCCTGTCATCTCAGCACCAGAAGTCGCCAATCAGCTAACAGTTAAACCAATGATCCTTTTCCAAATACTAAATAACCATATCTTTTGCAACTCATTCCAACTAGCAATATTAACCTCATCATATAAGCCCCTGGACATTACCTGCCCTAGACAACACCAAAACATTAAACCCAATGCCATATGAAACCATGCAAAGGTAACTGCCTATCATCATCCTAACAGCAGCACTGTATCATAAAGTCCAAAAGCAGTCCTGCCATCCCTGCAACTATCCCATACAAAACATAGCACAAAATGACCACCCCAGCCTTTTTTGTCCATCAAAACACTTTCAGAATGACTACATACAACCATAACGTAAATGTCACAGAAACTGTAACCCCTTGAACTCCATATCCCAGCACAAATCCCCGTAACCAACCCCATCCTGACAATAGTCAAAGACCATCCATCTTCCCTCTCAGCCTACCCTGAACCTTCAAACCAGTGACCACTAACCAAATTAATTCACTTAACCTTGTCATTCATGCAACTAAAGTAGTCATAGCTATAACCTCTTGACCAAATGAACTGTCTTACCTTGTTCCCAAGGCTGTCAAATAACTTAATCTTTCCATCATAAATTTGTTCTACCCATCACTGTAATCCACCTAAGTAAGGTAGCCTCGCCCTACCGTATGTTTGACTTATGAAGAGGTTCCCCGAATTCCCGCAGCAAGCCTTTTAACCTTAATGTGACGTGATGCACCTTCCACAAACAGACAACACAACCCATCTCATTGCCATCTTACACAATTTAAGTGAACCCTAATCTCCAACTCCCACTAAACCTACCCAATATTAAGTTAAAACTCCCAGTATTCAGTATCCCCCAATTGTTCCCATATCTTATTACCCACAAACCAAAAACAACCCCCCAAATTATGTCCCCCAAACCCAACACCTTCTATAGAATGTATAATCAAACTGCAAGTCCACAATCACCCTATTTATCTACCCCAAGAGCTATCCCAGTAAAGTAACCCACTGGAACGCAATAGTAAACTACACCACTTATTAACCCCTACCCAAGGAACCAACTTAAAATAACTGACATGCAACTTCAGTAACCCATAACTGCCAGAAAGAGCCACATTTGAAACAAAAAACCCACCTCATATCTATCCCTCTACCAAAGAACTAGATGGGTGACTATAAATTCACTCCATGGTTCCGTCCATATCCCTCGAAGGACAATATGGGCTGTATGAGGAAATAAGAAATGAACTCAGCCTACAAGGGCCCTAAAACCATTAACCTCATAGCTTCCTATGCTTTCTGTGATTGATGTGATTCTACCCCACCTGTAAACCCCAACTCCTTGTACACGACCCCAAGCCCTGTATGACTGTGACCCAGCCTTACCTCCCTGTGCAACCCTGTTGTGCACAACTCCAACAATCAAAATCCATACAGGAAGAATCCATTACCTTTTGAAGTCATTATATCAGGGCACTGACCACTGCTCACTCAGTGCATGCCTATTTCTGACCTCATTGTGCAATAAGCTGGTATATGAGATTAATAAAACCTGCTTGATGTGCCAAGTGTTGCTTCAGTAATACGACTAACGCCCTACCTGTAAATTTAGCATTCGCTTTACACAGGGGAATACCATCAGGTACTCAGCTGCCAATTCCAAAATACAAAAAAATGTATTAAAATCCATTAATGCAGTTTAGCAGCAGCCCAATGATGTCAATAACAATATGTTCATTTGATACCTCTGTGACTGACATTGAAACAAAAGGATTTTTGATGAAGACAAGTTTTTTGACATTCAGGGAATCTTGCACACATGTTCTGACCTCATTTCATTATTTAAGGCCAGTGAAACCTTGTAAGAATCTATGCTTTCATCTTGTTCACTCCTATATACCCTCCCAGTACATGACTATATGTTAACCTCATCACTAAGTTTTTTTATTTTATTTAACATTTGTTATTTATTTAACATTTGTTAACCAGGAAAGCCTGATTTGGAACAAAGCCAATTTTCATCAGAGGCCTGGGGAGAAACACTCCAGATGCATGTCTTTGAATGTGGGAGGAAACCAGAGCACCCAGAGGAAACCGACACGGATGCAGAGAAGACATGCAGACTCCACACAGAAGGCACCCCAGCTAAGAATTGAACTGGAGAACCTCTTGCTGTGAGGCAACAATGCTACCGCTGCACCACTGTGCCGTCAAGCTTCTGAAAGTTATGGGCACTAATAGTTTACATACTATGTCCTCACTGTCCTTACTTACTGTGTACAATTAGTCATATTGTAATTCATAAACTGGATAGGGTGTGGGAACATTTGTTCAATTTTTCCCCTTTCAGCTCTAGCTATATTTTGTCTTGCTGTGTTTAATGTGTAATTTTTCACTATGCCTTTTTACAGTTTATGCACTTTACTTGAAGGTCAGCCAGCCCAGGAGTTTCCTCAGTGTCAGTCTATCATGATGTAGACATCACTCTCTCCTATTCTTCCAATGTTGTTCATACCAATATTCTTTAGTGTCAGTTGTTTTCTATATTTTTTTCTTTTCTTTTATACAATTGATACATAAAACCCTCTTTCTTCTCCTTAAAGTTCCTTAGTTATGACTTAGTAAGAATAGCATTACAGATTAGTTCAAGTTTATCATATCTCTCAGTATATACTACCTTCTCTCTTTTTTCTTTAGGCAGGTATTCCTGTCTCACTGTGAGTGTGAACCACTCTCTGACTTTCATTTTTCTGTGTTGCTTTCTCTTTGTAAAGAGTATCTCATGACAACATTTATTTTCAAGGTTACCTTTGCCTTATCAATATGTATCTGTTGCCTAGATTCTTCATTTACTTGAGTTTTGTATTTTGCTTTGACAGAAATGGATTACGATCTTTAAACAGGTACTGTTTCTTCCCCTTTCACTGAATTAGAGAACTCCTTTTTATACATAAAATTCTCCAACTCAATGCTCACCTACAACTTAGAATTATAATTTTAGGAGCTTTTTGTTTTAGCTGAAAGTTTAGAATTGTACTGAGGTTGTTTATTTTCTATACCTCCTAAATACACTTCCTTCAAATAGATCCTCTTATAGATTAATTCCTTCTTTTCACTTGTACTAATCACGTCTACTTCCTTTTGTTTAATACATTCGGGCTATAATATTTTACTATGTAACTCATTTTCTACTACTTCTTTATCTATTTAATGCCTTTATTTACTGGACAAATCTGACTGGGGCAGTGGACCACTTTTCAGCGGAGGCCTGTGGAGACAAACTCCAAAAACAACTAAATACAGAAAAGTTCTAAAAACAATTAAGTACAGATTAAATTAAAATAATTTTGTGGAATGGGATATAAAAAAACAGTACAAGGTGGCACATTCTGCAAATAATAAAAAAAATGGATATTTATCAAGATACATTGCACATTATCCGGCAATATAGGCTTTCATAGATACATTGATAGAATGGCTTCTTTACACTGGCAAGCATGGTGGAATCATAGCTACAATTCACGGGTTAATTTTAACATTTAATAGTGAGACAAACAGAAATTAAGGGCATGGTAGTAAAGTAGAAGTATATTTGTAGTTAAAATGAAAAAAATGTAGACTAAGGAAAGGAGCAGTTGTAGATTCTAGATGAAGGTATTGAAGATATGGGAAAGTATTTAGAGCAGAAATTGGATTGAAGCTGACAGGAAAGGTAGTAGGGTACTATAGCAAATACAACTTAAAAAAAACAAAAAAATAAAACGATAAAATAACACCAAGACCACTGATCCAAGAAGTAAGTGAATTTAATGAAACACTTAGCACCTTGGCTTACACAGCCTTCCAAGACTAAGGGTACTATAGTCTGTATTCCTGCACATTGCTTGGCCATATATTTATGCTAACATATCTTTTCAAATAGTGCAGATTATTTATCCCTTTGTAACGTAATCAAATGTTATTACCGTCAAGGTTTTCAAATGCCATTTCTTGATCTTTCTTAGCTACATATATTCCAAAGACTGTGTCTGTTGGCTATTCTGTTTACCAGGTTAAGTAGATGTGTATCTTTATTTTTATTTACTTGACAATTCTCTTCTCATCACTAATAGCATGGTCTATCAAAACAATGTCCTCCTTCCCATAACTTCTTTATATACACCATGTATTAAACAGAAGACTATTGCAACCAGATTAAGTATTTCCCAGACACAGATTGTACTTCTGAGTAATGAGATACTGATTTTATCTTCATGAAAATAAACTTCCTATTCTGCTTTTCAGTAAAGGTTTTTGCTTTGCACACATTCTGTGCCTTTATAAGTATGACCATATTTTATGAAGATAGCAATTCATGCAGCTCCCTGTCATCAATAAAAAGTTTGACCTAATTAACTTTGCTTGAGTACAATAGCAACAAGCCGACTCTAGTATACCTTCTGACACTTCATCACCTTTCCTAGGTATAACATCATTAGTTTCATGATTTTCAATGGCTACAGTTTTCAGATGCATAACAATGTTACACATACTACTACAAAAGGGTCTATATTAGACAACCGAAGTTTCAAAACTCTGAATGTTCTAATATCGAACCCTATTAAATGAAAATTGAAAACATTGAACATACAGAACAGTGAATTTTTTCCTAGGGAAAAAATTTGCTGTTCCAAAACGCATACACACAACACAAGCACACCAAACAAACAGCAATCCATATACAAACACCTAAAATCTTACAACTAACCCTACACTAAACTATACATACACCACTAACTATCCACTTACCTTAACCAAAACCCTAACCCTAAGGTCCATCACTATCGCACACTCACCTCACTCGCGCCCTAACCCTAACTCTCCTACCCCACCCTAACCCTCACGTCCACACAATCGCACACTTTCCTGACCTGCACCCTAACCCTAACTCACCTAACCCACCCTAAGCCTCATGTCCACACAATCGCAGACATACCTAACCTGCGGCCTAACCCTAACTCACCTAATCCGCCCTAATCCTCACGTCCACACAATCGCACACATACCTAACCCGCACCCTAACCCTAGCTTACCTAACCCATGCTAAATCACACACTTACCTGAACCTGACCTGTAACTTTCCACCACAGCGATGAAAATATCGAAGCTACAGAAACGGACAACCAAATTCTTTCCCTAGGAAAAAATTTGTTTCTCTGTTGCTTCGATATTTTCAGCGTTTGCTGAATATGGGTCGATATTAGAACATTTGAAGTTTTGAAACTTCGATGTTCTAATATAGACCCCTACAAAAGATATCTATATTACCTCTTTTTCCCAAATTAAAGAAGTTTATTTATGAAATTCATTTTTCTGTGTTTACCAAAATTTGACATGTGCTTCCACAGAAGACTAGTCTGCTTTGCTTAAAAGACAGCTACATTGCATAGCAATCTTTCTGTTACTACTATAACAAAATGTTCATAGATCTTAGAGTCACTTTGAAACACTCACTTTGTTAAGGTAGCATGCAAAGCCATTTTAAATTTATCATTGACTAACACTGCAATCATTTGAATTTAAGCATGTTGAATATGAAGATTTAACCACAAATTAAGTCTAGGCTTTAAATTACTTAAGTGAGATCTTACTGTTTTGTTAGAAGAAAATGTACAGCTATAAAATGCTTGAGCTTGCTTCCTAAAGATAACACCTGCTAGTGCATACAATGGTTTCTTGTATTTTTTATCATCTTGATAGTCAGTTCTTTCTATGTCCATGGAGATTTTTAAACACTTCCCAGTTAACAGAATTGAGAGGATTCTAGACCAGTCATTCTGGTCCATACTTAATCTTTGAGGGGTATACCCAACATAATCAGACAAGACACAATATCTTCCTCCCTGGTTAACTGTATAGTTGGTGGAACTGCGTTTGATAATGCCATGATTTTAACAACTGATGACATCCCTTCAGATGCAATAGCAATAATTGTACCATTTGCACAATACTCATTATTTGGCAAAAAGGCACCTACACGTACCCTGCATGTAGCACACACAGCAGGACTATACTCAGTTGAGACAAACTGAAGCATCTACAGGTATCTGTACATAGCACACACAGAAGGATTGTACTCAGGTGAGAAAAATTAAGGCATCTATAGGTATCTGTACATAGCACACACAGCAGTACTGTACTCAGGTGAGATAAATTAAGGTACATACAGGTACCCTGCACATAAAACATACAGCAAGACTGTATTTAGGTGAGATAAATTAAGACACTTACAGGTACCCTGCACATAACACACACTCACATGGGACAAATTTGCTTGCCATATACTCCTTAGGAACACACTCTCCTAAAGCAGGGAAACTGTGATCAAATAGATTTTTTTGCAGTTTGATAACAATACAAGCTCAGGTTTTTTTTGGCATAAAAAGTTGCAGCAAAATTTATCTGTTGTACCCACCAGTGAGATATATAAGAACACATCATAGTCAATCTGCTCATAAAATAATAGCTTTATTAAGGTACAAAAATCATTGGTATTAGTTTTTCCTACTAAGTAGAAGAAACAAAAGAAATCTCACGAAGTACCTTTTTTCAATTATAGTCACATACAAAAGGAACACATGATCTCATATCAAGTCCATAGTTTTTCCTGTTCTCTTTCTGAATTCATTTGACAGAAAAACATATCCATATTCCTTCATGTGTCTTCTATAAGGTCTCTTATTTCTGCAGTACTTTACCCATAACTGATGTTCCAGGCCCAGGATTCACATAAAGGAGCAGCCATTTTCTCTATATTATGATCACTGAAGAATTTCTTCTTATATATCACTTTATTGAGTTGCTGACTTCATTAATAAAATTCTGGAGGTACCCTGTTTGCCAATGCACCTTGTATTTGACTGCCTTAAAGTAGCAGTATCCATGTAATCCATGATTTTAAACCAATAATTCAGTTTTCAATATATATAGTAATGCTTCTACTTACGTTAACATTGTTTACATTATTTTATTCCACTTTTCATTCACTTTAGAGTACCATCATGAGGAGAAAGGCCACAGTATGTTATTCATTCATTCATTCATTGTTTCTTTCATTCAGACTTTGCCATCTGAGTAGCTCAGCTGAGTTAAGTTCTCTTTTAGCCAAAATCTGCCTGTATGTAAAGGAATAAAAAGGGATGTGAATACTTAAAACACAGAAAAGAAAAATAATTAATGAGATTTTACTTGCAATTTTGACATCATAATTTGACTAAATATAAAGTATGAAGAATTACTTATATAGATTCCTTGAAAAAGTTAATGAAACTGGTTTGAATTGTAATGTTAGTTAATAAAGAAGATACATTTTGATGTTCTAGTGTGTTTTTTTTCTTTGAGTTAGGTTGTTGAAACAAAATGTACACTGTTGCACGGTTACTTTCTGTTATAATTGACTTAACCCCAGGAAGTTCCAAGAAAAAAAATAATTACTTCAGGAGTAAAATAAAGGCATCAACATAAAGGTTACAAGGCAAATACAGGGACTGCATAGACATAGCAGAAGAAAACAAAAAAGCAATCATAACTAGATTTGCAGACAAAATTCATGGTTGGATAGAATCTAAAGCCAGATAAACCCAATTTGAAGTAAAACTCCACTTTGTTAATATAATTAAAAGCATATGCAAAAATCAAACAAAGCACTTACCAGGAAGCTTAGTGCTTTTGTCTTTTTCTTAAAGATGTTTTCACCAGTTATGAGTTTGACTTCCATAAAAAGCCCCACACACCCAAAAAATAATTTGGAAAAGAAAAGTTTTAAAATTAAATGTGGAAAGATCTCATTATCAGCTAATTTGGATGGTCCTGAAATTATGGTAATTTCAGCTGGTATAAATCACTTTCTTGTGCTAAGCACCTCATTTGTAGAGATTCCCTCCACCCCCACATTCAATCAACAACACACATGCATACTTTCAAAGAGAGAGACAGGCATACATATATCCAGACACACATATATGCACCAGCATACCTCTAACCTGATACTCAGTCAAAGGAATGGCCCTAATGTATCATCTAATTTTTGTTCTTGACCCTGTAAATCAGTAATGACAGATTTTAGAGTTTCATTCTTATTATTATTGTTTAGAAATGGTAATGCTAATCCTCTTGCTGTATTAACATTTTAAAGTAACACATTATAATAATGTAAAACTTCTCCCTGGTGTCATGTACTGTACCTTCCAGCTTTGTCCTAAAGCCTTTGCATAACCATATAGAGGTACTGTGATCCCCATATAAACACACCCACAAACCCAAACCTTCTCAGCTGTCCCTGATTTTACAGTTCTGATTTTCCCTGTTATGTATGTCCTGTCCTTGTAACTCATTGCCCTTTGCAATCAGTCATAGTACAGGGCATTAGAGTTTCATACTTCTTATAGTTTCAAAAATAAACTGTAATATAACACCTCCTCAGTTGATGTATAGGAGTAATGGCTTTGGACTAATAATAAGTTGATTTTTCTTGCATAGGTTCAGGGTTTGAAACTTTCCCCTTGCACTGTTTTCAGTGAATTAAAGTGATATGTTATGAGCAACTCTGATATCTAGTGGTAGTTAAAAGGCCAAAACTTTCCAAAAGAGCTGCCTTATGTTCCAAGGGCACAGGGCTGAAAACTTTTCCGACGTTAAAATGTTTTTAGTCCCTCTAGTCTTATAACAGGTCAGGCATATTTTTATCAACCAGAGGAGAAGATGTGTATAGCAATTAATAAAGAGCTGAAGGATTTTATCTGGGGGGGAGGGGATGGCAAGAGTCAAGTGGGATAAGATTATTCTTCTAAAAGAAAAGGGAGGATTGGGATTACCCAAGTTGAAGGGGTATTAAAGAGCAATGCAGTTTAGGGTCCTATACATATCACAAGCAGAAAATTATAATCCAAAGTGGAAAGAGATGATGATAAAACAGGGAGGAAGTTCAAGTAGCAGGGAAAGACTGGAATTTTGGATGCAGACCTTTAAGGAGAAGAACAATAATCATACAGAATATTGTATTCATAAAGTAGCAGAAGGTCTTCTAAGAAATAAGCCAGCACAAGCATGTAGAAATGAGATTCTGCCGATAGGGATTAATTTAAGGATACAGACAATATGCAAGAAAGGGCAGCAATATATGGGATAAAACTGGCAAAGGAACCAATGTATGGGGAGCAAATAAGTAGAGAGCAAAAGGTAATAGAATGGGAAGACACCAAGAACTTATTTGGGCTGCAGGTTAGAGAATGCCTTCCATATCAAGAATTGATATCAGAGTATAGGCAAAGAGAAAGAAATCGGGGGGTCCTAAACAAAAGACTAGCACTGGTAGAGTTCTTAGTAGAATCTAAAACAGAAGTTACCGTCATACCTCTCAACCAAATAAAGCAAGAAGTCTGGTCAAATACATAAATAATGGGTGGAAATGCCCAGAAATAGGGACAATTTTTAAATATTGCTCTTACAAACTTAGAAAGTTGATAGAATTACAGGTCTTGCTATAGCATGACTTTTCTGAAGGGTATGAAGTGTGAAATGCAAATGTCTGTCATTATTTTCTGTCTTCAGTCTTTAATGACGTGTCAATAATTTGACAGAAAACCACAATTTTATGAAAAACGGACCAAAAATATGAGACAAATATTTGGACATTCTGTGAAAATCTGTACAGTTGAGAGGTATGGATTGCCATTAAGAAAGGAATAATTAGCAAAGCAATATAAAATATTGCATGATAACTATAAGAAACAATCAGAGGAAGTTAGGAAGGATTGGGAAGACAAATTGGGTAAGCTTTTCACTAAGAAACAATGGGGGGATACAGGGATGACTCCCAAATATGTAACAAAAGCAAGAAGATTTGGGATCTTTGTCAGGGAGTATTTACATAGGTATTTTTATACCCCAGGCAGACTCCAAAGAATTTTTGCTCAGGTAGACAGCAAATGCTGGAGGTGTGATGGGGAAGAAAGAGATAACTGGGAATGTATTTTCTGGGAGTGTAATCAGTTAGCTGATTTTAAAGATTCCTGCTGACTGCTTTGTTGGGGATGTCGGGTGCTATGAGCTATGATTCAAATTTTGAATGGCCTAGACATAGTAGGGCCTTGCTGAGTCTAATTATGATGGCTGCCAAAAATGCAATTACTAGAAAATAGAAATCAAAGTCTAAGCCAACTTTACTAGAAGTAGAGAAGATAGTAACAGAGATAAAACAACTAGAATTTGGATCTTTAGAAAATGTAGGAGCAAATTACATAGGAAAATATAGGAAATGTGGGATCAATACATGCATAGGAAGAACGAGTTTTAAAAGCACGCAGGATTTGAAAGTGCTATGTAATGGTTGACTGACAATGACTTGCAGCTACAGTTGTGTCATCACGGTTTGTAATGTATAATGTTTGCAACTGAGAGTGTGTTGCTATAGTTTATTTTCACTTATATAAATTTAATTTTGCCTGTGTTGTACATGATAATTTAATAAAGATTGATTTCTAGTGTACCAACCCTCTGATGGTTTTTGTGCTGAAAATGTGTTGATCTATTATCTTGATAATTATCTCTGCAGTTTAGTGCTATCCCTCTACCCATACGTCTTTCATGCTGAAAGTGTTGTTCTGTAGAGTTTTTAGGTGTTGCCTGTATCTAGTGCCCACCATACTGTAGGATTTGCTTGTTAAGCTATGGGAGATTATAGGAATGCCCCCCCCCCCAACAGATACATGCATTCCAATAGTCATGCACACACTTGCAGCCCCACTCATCCAATCAAACTCATGACACACTAACTCATAAACACACACACACATCCTAATCTTCCCCGAAATTACCACCCAGCCTCACTGGGACCACCAAGGCGCGCACACACACACACACACACACACACACACACACACACACACACACACACACACACACACACACACACACACACACACACTCATTTGAAGAACACCTTTCCTGCATATACTCATGTTCAGGCACACATATATAAACACATGCACACACATATAAACACAAACACATACATCCCCCCAACAAACCTGCCTACTAAACTCCACAACATCTATGACTAATGTGACATCACCCATTGAAAGTAATGAGTGAATGTGAGTTGTTGGTCATGTTCATTATCACAGCTGGTCAAGTTACCTTAGACTCTGAATTACTTGGTTGCATAAATGCCTTTTCACAGGTATTTTTTGTGGGAGAGCACACGGCTAAGTAATATAACCCTCCCCCAGAATACCACATTAACACTGGGTTAAGCCACATGTACAACTCATCCTAATACTGCACCTCTTCATTTTATAGCATTGCAGTAGGGCTGTCTCTGAATCAGAAATGGTTACTGACAGTGGTAAAAATGACTTCCGGCTAATGGTATTCCTTCTGAATTTGAGCATATATGTAGAAATGCAATCAAAATGCTTATTTGTACCTTATCTCCTGTCAATCAGTCTGAGAGTTATGTATATGGGCTGTTCAACATGTATTTACAGTAATTAGAAATGCTAGAGAGGTAATCCAAATGTGTTGTTTGTGTGCTTGGTCCAGTAAGAGACAATACTGTATTGCTTGCAAACAGACATTTAAGGTTTATCTTCTTATAAACACATTTTAGTATGTGCCTATCCTTGTTGTATAAATCTCAATTATCTTTTAACAATTTCAGATTATTAATCAAATTTTCTCAACCTGTGGACTATCCAAAGTACGCTCTAGTACAAATACAGATTCAAACCCAGTACTTTTATGCAACTCGCCACATTCATTATCAGTCTTGAGTATGGAAGAATATAATGTCGGCTATCAGCCAATATACTATCGAGAAAGATGTATACTTCTTTGGACTGTAGCATCTAACTACATATAGATATTCAACAGATTAAGACTGTTTTTGACAGCTCTGATGCTTTTGTAAAGGAAAAACATATCAGAAACTAGCTGATATGAGTACATGAACAAGTTCAAACTAATAAATCATGTTAGAAGACAAATGCTTTCTATATACATTTTACTACAGAAAGAGCCATAGCCCAGAGCTCATCTAAGCTGAGGAACTAAGATAAAAGAGTATTCCTCAATTTGGTTTTCTGTTTAGTCTGTTTGCTATGAATAATACAAGTGGTATACATTGAAGTAAGTGATTTGCTACATGTTAATGCAGTAAACCAGATGGGGAATGGACTTTTTTTTCTTTTATGCCACACTTACTACCATTGCTTCAGCAATGACATCAACTGTAGTACCAGCATTTATTTTTGATTAAATGTACTGTAATAAAGCCCCTTTGACAACTGCTGATCATGCCACCTATCGCATTGCACCTGGGGTGGCTGCACCTTTTCCCCTTCATAGCTACACTTCTGACCATATGTAAATGTTTTTAAAAAAATCTTTTTTGTTTTTTGGCTTTGTGGAAGTCAAACATTTAAGTGTCGATGCTGATATTGGTATACTGTTGGATATAAAAGAACTATGCTGCAACTTAGAACTAATGTCACGTGCTTCCAAAGGATCTATGACAGCATAAATATTAAGCAAGTGTAATAATTGATAATGTGGTACTGCACCTTAATTAGCTGGAAACACTGTATGCAATGAGACTGTGAAATTAAATTCTTAATTACCCGAGCTTGTGCTTCAATAGGTGTCAGTCTCTCCCTTAAGAACCAAGTCTTTTGCACTGTTCAGCATGAATTCTCCAAACACTGTAGTTCATTTAATAAGGTTTTATTAGATGTTCACAATATATGAAATACTGTTTCCATTAACAGTTCTGATAAACAATTCAATTTGCTGTACATCATTCTGATTGTCCTGAACCACGTAAACTGACATAGTCTCTAGATGACCTGTTTTCTGTACTCATGCTTGAGTGTTAGACATCTACTCTGAAGTAACAGGTCGAATGAATTTACTAACCTTAACTGCACTGCTATCCTGAACACAGCAAATTATATTCCCTTTTTCAGTAATTTTCCTCTATTGACTATAACCACACCCCTAGCCTTGATCCTCCGGCTATGTCTTGTTTTTTAGCTTAACTTATCTCTTGCTTCTTTCCTTGAGAAAGGAACATAGCAAGAACTCTTTGCAATCTTCACTTGACAAACTTATTTCAGCAAGGTCAACATTCAGTGGAAGAGTCTTTGTTTCTGCTTTCTAAAATGTATGCATACAGTAAATTAAACACCATTTCCTAGCCAGCAAGGTCAACATTCAGTGAAAGATTCTTTGTTTCTGCTTTCCTAAAATGTATGCATAAATGAAACAACATTTCTAGGCATATTTAGTTCTTTAGCCTGTCTAATGTCTATAACTACTGTACAATGAAAAACCCTGATGTAACAGTTGCCCCTGAGATCCCTTGATGAAAGTCTACTGGGACCTACTTCTGTAGTTACCTAATGTTTATATTGTTAACTACTGTATTTAACTTTTATGCTACTTGACTTATAATCTTACAACAAGTATTTAAAAATAGAGAATCTGAGTTTTAATTATATTCATGAGTTGTTATTATTCTAATTTCTTGTTTATTACATTGCTATCGATACCTCTTTAAAGCTTATTTCTGTTTATTTATTTATCTTTTGCTTACTGGGTTAGCCCAACTAGGCTAGTAGCTTTTCTTCAGAGGAGACCCAAGGTGGTATTTATACTATTATGGGAAATTTGACCAGACCATTGGGGAACATACCCTACACATTTCAATAGGTGCCCTGGGAACTTTTGCATCCATCTGAGCTACCACCAATACAAGCAAATGGAGCCTCAGTTTAATGTTTCATCCACAAGACAGCACATTCAGGAATATACCTTATGCTCCACTGCCAGCACTTGATCAACTCAGTGGGGATAAAACACAGAACTATCTGCACCAAGGGCAAGAGTGCTACCTATTGCACCACTGACACTGATGATTATGTCTGATGATTTATTTAAAAAAATATTATTTTCATCTAACCAGTGTCATGTGGTCACAAAATGTGATAAAATGCTGTATAACCAACAGCTGGGACATTTGTTAGTGCTTCTGAATAAATAAAAATAAAGACAAAACAGTTAAATATACTTGCTCTCTAATTCTATGATTGTTTGTGTTTTGTGTCAATTAAAAAAATGGCCAAATGATCAAAGCCTATAAAAGTCATCAGGCTTGATAACATGATTATCAGCTGTAGAAGCAAAAGAATGACAGTTGCATTTTTTACCTTCCTCAGGATTCACTAATCTTCCGTACAGGAATAAGTTATTCCTGCATGGAAATGACTGTTTAATTGCAGCACGGCTGCGCACCATGCATAGTAATGAAGGTGTGCTGCCTCTGCTCCTAAACGGACATGGAGCATGGACAAGTGCAGGGGATGTGTCTGAGAGTAGAACTCTCACAATACACATACCCCTGCATTCAAAAAGTAGTGTTTGACAATTACAATGAGCGAGAACGCTCATAGAAGGTTGTATACCTCCCAACTTTACAAATCTTTGCAGAATGTCCGGATTTGTTGCCCATACAGTTGGCCTGTACCCCATTTGTCCTGGGAAATCACTGGGATGATGTCAGGATTTAAGCCATTAAATAATGGCATACATTTGAGTTTCAGACACCAAATCCATCAGAAACGTGTAATTTTAAAACAAACCCTGTTACTCTAGCAACTTACCTAATTTATAAGAGCAATATTTAAAATATGTCCCTAGTTGTTCCCAGTTTGTCAAGCTTTCTCCAGATAATTTGCATGAAGAGGTTGAGAGGTATGGGGGGTTGCTAGGATGTCTGCCAAATGTGCAGAGGCTTACAGGAATCCATAGCAATAAGTGTAATCTGTCCCCTCCTAGAGAAAATAACAGTAGAGATTTTTTTTTATCAAACAGATTAAATTTAAATGTAGGTGTGCGGGTTTGCCCATTGCTTAGCTATGCATACTATAGCTTAAATAGCACAAGAAGATAAATAGCAAGGTACATTCTATTAAAGCAGTACTGCAATAGTGTAGTGGTCAAAGCGTCTGCTTTGGGCTCAGTCATTCCTGGATCAATCCTCACTCTAGTAAATTCCATTTTCCATGTGAAAGCAATTTATGAGCATTTTTTGTTGTATAACCTACTAAATAATATATAATATGAACTGGAGTACTGCATTAAGTGCAGATGTGAGGTGTCATTGTAATAATGTGGTAAAATCCACAGATAAACACAAGTGTCCCATACAGTATATGTACACATAAATCAGAGATACTAAATGAAGTTATAATGTGTAATGGATGATAAATCCATAGAGTGTCCAAATCTTCCACTTTCCCAAGAATCATGTTTCATTACTTTCTAAATTAGTGTGGGGGTAAGTGGGAGTAAGCACTTTTAAGCAGTAGTAAGCAGGTTTAAGCCTGTTTGTGTGGGGGTAAGCAATGCACACACAGGTTAAGCAATTTTGAAGCTAACTCTCTGTAAGCATATTTAACCGGCAGTTAGCATTGCTTACTGTCATGCAAACCTGCTTAAAAGTGACTTAATCTCTCTCTGCATCCAACAGCCCATGTTCTGCCCAGCAACAAAATAAACAGGCCATGCAGGTTTTGAACCCAGGACGCTGTACACTATAGTCACAGCAGTTAACCAGTAAGCCATCACAACTGTGCACAAAACTGAGGTATACCCAAGCAGATCCTCACTATAGCAAAATCAAAATTTACATGTGAAAGGAATCTATAAACAGTTTTATGTTGTATAACCTCCACATAACATATATATGTGAATTGGAGTACTGCATTAAGTCCAGATGTGAGGTGCCATTGTAATAAAGTGGTGAAATCCTCCAATAAAAACAAGTACTCCATACAGTATATATACACATGAATTACAGATACCAAACAAATATATAACATGTAATGAATGATAAATCAATGCCGAAAAGAAAATAGTGTGCAAATTTAAAAATAAGTAACACTAAATATTTCACACCTCTGCTTACTAGGTGTAGCAATGCATAGTCCAGCTAAATAGATTTGGCCATTGGTATGCCCCTTTAAGCAATGCCAACCTTACGTAAGCAGATTTGCCCATAGCTTAGCATTATAAAACCATCCACTCAAGGCAAAGTGCGGGAAATCATCACTATTTAAACCCCAAAGGCGAGAATACATCTCATAACTGGTTGCAGCTTCCTCCTGTAGGCACTATGGCCAGTGTTGGAGAAGGATCATGCTTCTGAGCACAGCGCTGGGGAATCCAGGAGTCCAAAGTCATGGCAGGACTCCTCGTTAAAGACCATGAAGAGAGACTGCTGCAGGGCCAGTACCAGGGTTCCCAATGTAAAGCAGAAGCCTGGGACCATCTTGCCCATGACCTCACCAGTGCCACTGGCATCCCTTGAACTGATAAGCAGGTCAGGCATCACTATGCTAACCTGAAACAGAGGAAGAGGGAGCTCTTGGATCAGTGGATCCAAGAAGCTAGGCAGACAGGTGATTTCAGAAATGCATGTAGATTCTTTTATTTAGTCAGCTGCTCAAGTTAGCAGTACTAATATTAAAAGTGTTCCTTCTTTGACAGGTTCCCTGCTGTATTGTGTGGCTATTTTATATTTTTGCATCACATTTTTGGTCCATTTTCATTAAAATTGTGGGTTTTTTTTGGCAAATTAGTGGCAGATCATTATAGACTGACGTTAGAAAACAATGACAGACATTTGAGTTTCAGATTTCATACCCTTCAGAAAATCCATACTAATGCAAGACCTACTATTCTATTATCTTTCTAAGCTTATAAGAGCAATATTTAAAAATTGCCCTTATTTTTGGGCCTTTGTCCCACTTCTATATATGGCTTTGTCCAGATTTCTTGCTCTGAGGTTGAGAGGTATGACAAATGTGTCAGGGCCATCGCAGTCAGCCAGAGATATTTCAAATTGTGGCATACTTGTTGCACCCCACTCCCCCATGTAGTGACTCTGGATGTGTCCAAGCAATGCAAGTAGCAGTTATGCAGTATAAATGTGCAGAGTATCCCCCATCCAAGGCAGACACAAGTACTACAGTGGCTTTTCATCTGTCCTTGATTTTGCAGAATGTTCTGGTTTCTGTTATATTTTTATATTTTTGATTTATGCTTATTATTATTCAGAAAGTGCCTGTTGCTCTGTGTTTAAGTAACAATGCTTTAATGACCATCAGGTAAGCTTGTCTGAGATTGTAAGATGCAAGTAAGCTTTAATAAGCATACTGTTAAAGAATTGCCAACATTTAAATCCTTTCTGTTGTTGCCATGCAGAGAATACTTACATAACTAGATAACGTATAAGCATTGGGTGTTGAAATGCTTATGACAGTATTTGTAATAAAGGACAGGATTACATTGTTTAAGAAGCTCTTTACATTTGTTGGAGATATGCAGTCATCTTTGCAGGCTTTACCTGTAAACTAAACAGAATGCCAGTCTATCAAGTATGGTCCATAACTTGTACAGTAATCCTTTAAGCAATGTATATTGAGCTTGTTTCTTGTTTGCTTTTCATTTTTTACTTTGATCATGTTTTCCCCATGAAACAAGTAGATAGTTGTTGTCAGGCAGCAGGTCTTTTTTGGATAAGAAACATTTTTACAAGTGGGGGTATCACACAGATTGTTGCTTTCAGCATGTTACTTGGTACTTTAATAAAGCTGAATATAAATTATAATTAGAAATGCAGTGCAAGGATGAGTGGTTTGAGTTGAGTGCTGCTTGTTTTTCTTATACTTGATTTTGACTGGCATTCCAGTAATGTATTTAAAAAGTAATTTATTTTTTCATGTCTCACAACCCTTTTGTTTCTATCTAGATATTAAGTAGGTTGTCATGCAGCCAATGCACTAAAATATTTTTTTTTCTTCTACACTTCATTTTGTCTTGATTGGACTCTCATAATAATGGTTTGGCACCCATGGCAGCATATTTAATTAAAGTTACAGTTGTTGTGGTTTTGAGTATAGCCCCTCCCCTTTCTGGTTGGTCACACCCCTTCCCATTGACCCCACCCATTCAGCTGTATCCTGCAGTCCCCCTTTGATTTGAAGTCACCAGCACTACTGGACATACAACTGATTGTCAGGCATCATAACTGTCAGAAATATATCTATAAGAATAAACCTGTCACTCTAGCAACTCAAGCAAAGAAACACTAAAAAAGGCAGACAAACAGAGCAGGATAAAAATCTCCACAGTCTATTCCAAATCCACAAAGCTTTCAAGCCACAGCTCTTCATCAGTGTGTATATAAAACAACTAATAAAACCAAGTTTAAATATAATCCCCTTCTCTGACATAGCCAATAAGGGTATGCAAACAATTAGCATCAGAAAACAACTTAAACCAGTATCTACTAGTTATTCATAGTCATTTCACATTCATTTGTTTTTAAGGATAGAATCATAGAGCATAACTCAGACATCAGGAGGAAAATTGTCACCAATGCTTTAGCACAACATATTATGGATAGAGGCTCAAATCATACATTTCAGTTTAGAGTGTTAGATGTCCGTTATAAACAAAAGGGGGTGATATAAACAACTTCCTAAATTTATGTGAATATGAATGGATTATATGTCTTAATGTTGATCGAATTCTTGGTCTCAACACATCTGTTAGCATAAAACCTGTCTTGAAATTATAACAAATGATCTGAAATGACTATGAATAACTACTAGATATTGCTTTAAGATGTTTTCTGGTGTTAACTATTTGCATACTCTTATTGGCTGTGTCAGAGAAGGGGTTATATTTAAACCTGGTTTTATTAGTTGTTTTAAGTATTTTTATAAAATTTTTATCTTGCTCTGCATGTCCACCTTTTTTAGAGTTTCTTTGCTTATGGTTTTATGGTTCTCTGAAACGGTTTACCACAGTGCTGGTTTGGTGTTGATTGTTACTCCAGCAACTCACCAAGATGTTATGAGAATAATATGCAAAGTATGTCCCATCTCTACCCCCATGTTGTGAAGCTATGACCAGAGTGTAAGCAGTAGCAGAGTGAGATGTATGTACATAATAATAATGAGGAATTTGGTAATATTTGTGACAACATTCAGGTAGTGTTAACAAACATTCCCTCCACATGTCTGTCAAATATGAAAACTGTGCCTAGAAATAAAAGATTGAAATCCTGGACTGGTACTGTTTAGTCTGGTATTATATGGCATAGTGTTGCAGTTTCTCTGAATAATAAGGTATTACTCATCAATGTCATCCACACTGTACTACATAATAAAACTGTCTAGGAAACCCTGTATAACAGTGTTGTAATTACAAGTTCAGATTATAAAACCATGGAAGAGTTATAGACAAAAATCAGAGAAGAGATGCACAGCAGTATCTATATAGCACACTCAACTGTGATGTACACTGTTTTATTTTTAGCAGACACAGCCATGGTTCAAATCCTGAGAGTGTTAGTAAGCTGTATGCAGAATCATTCCCCTCAACTGTACAGATTTGTCCAGAAGGTCCAGATAATTGGCCCATATATGCTGCCTGTTACCCTGTCCCCCTGGCAAATCAATGGATGATCTCTGACATTTAGGCAGCATTTAATGACATATAACTGACTGTCAGACCTGTAAAAATTCCGAAAATGTATATGAAATCAAACCTGTCATTGTAGCAACTCTCCAAAGGTGTATGAGGGCAACAGTCAAAATATTTTCCACCTGCATGTTGTCAAGACTTGCGCAGAGTGTGGGCAATACGAGATTGAGAGGTATGTGCATAACATAAACTTGGAATATGGGAATATGCGTAAAAACAGTCAGGTAGTGTTAACAAATAATACTTCCACAGGTATACCAGGTAAGAGGTGTATACTGCAGGTAAAACATAGTTCACGTATATAGTTGTCTACAACCATACCACTGTGCAAACTAAGGCCATAGGGTAGTGTAATAATACCTGTAAGGTACAGATTATAGTACTGACTTAGAAAGTATTGAGAACTACAGGGATATACAAGTTGTTAATTGACATCCCCCCCCACCACATCTGCAACAATAAGCTAAATGCACAACTCAATGGGTATGTGTACAATTAAATCTACTGTTGGGACATATGTCCTATTGTTTGATAAATATTGAAATTTGTTTCTATGCATGTGCCAAGTTGAAAAACTCCCACGTTGGTGGCATGCTCTCATCAATGTACCCGCATGCTGTTGTA